>NC_067245.2:200229219-200532250 GCF_019359855.2 Lolium perenne | reverse complement strand
TGTTACACTTCCTATGCTCCTCTCGACGCCAACCATCCGCTGTCAGAGGTAACTTTCTTTCTTATACCCTTATTATGCTGCTTTTTCTCAGTCGATAGTTTTCGTTTAGTCGACATATTTCCATTGTTCTTATTCACTCCATCTTCAGCAGGTTCCCATAGTTTCTGGAAACTTGCAAGATTCACCAAATGCCAATACTGAAGGAAGAGGTTCCTCAGTCCCTGTTGATTTTCGTACTGCCGAACATGTAGATCCAGAGGATGAATATGACAACCCGGTAGATTCGGAAGCTGCCCATGCAAACCTTCCTTCCTCAGCCGATGATGCTTGCAACACAGAAGGATCAGTGCGCGATGATGACGCTGATCATGATGCCTTTATTGATGCAGCTGTGGAGGAGGCCAGGTCTTCACCCGCGAAGAGATCGACCGGCGGCTTTGCCGACGAAGATGACCTCTTCGATATGTAAGTATCTTCTTCCCTGAAGCCGCATAGTGTCCTGTTTACTCCTTGCATTCCTTTCATAACTTTTTGTCAATCACAGTGACGAAGGTTTTGTCGAGCCGCCGGCTAAGAAGGCCAAATCCGGAGCTGTTCTGCCGGAGGTCGCTGCTTCTGAAGCGTCAGTTCCTAAAGCAGCTCCCGCTGCCCAGGTATCAACAGCTTCCTCCCTTTCCAAAGGGAAGGATGCTCCCTCAACTGCCGCCACCAAGACTCCTCCTTCTGTAAGTCCCTTTTGATTGCAGCACGAGTCTTTCTGGTGTGTACCTTGCTTAATCTTCTCTTTTTTTCTTAGGACCTGCGAGGAGTTATCTCCTCTTTGGAGGCCTTCGCTTCCCAGTTCACTTCTCTGGAGGCAGAGAAGGTTCGGCTGCAGAAGGAGGTCAAATCTTCTTCCTCAAAGTTGGATGGTGCGGTCAAGATAGCTGTCGAGGCCCGCCAAGAAGTTGACTCCCTGAAGGAGGAGCTAGGCAAGCTAAAGGAAAAGTTGAAGGAGGAAGAGGCGACCAGGCTGGCTGCCGAAGCTTGGGCGGCTGAGAAGGATGAACTCCTTCGCCAGTCTTCCTTGGCTTTACTTGGTAATCTCCTTTGTGCTCCTCTGTGGGTTCGGCCTTTTACCAATGATCTTTCTCATTTTTCTCCTGCAGAAGCCGCCAACATTCCTGCCGACGCCTTGGAAAAAATTCCAAGCAACTCTCCGGCCAACGGCCTGTCGATGACTCTTGCCTCCCATCAGCTCACGCGGGAGCTTCTTAAGAAGGGAAAGGGTGCCATGGCGCGGATACACTCGATGATCTTCCCCAAAATCAGTCAAGATAAAACTCTAGGGGAGTTGATCGACGCCTTCGCGGTTGATACCAAGGAGGTTATCGAGGTATTCAAACGTACTTCGCGTACCTATGGTGCCGTCCTTGCCTTCCAGCTTATGATGGGTCACGGCTTTAAGGCCGATACTGAAGAAATGTCCAAGGAACTGCCGAAGGAGGAGATGGGCGGTTTGTTGATTTGAGCACTTTTAAGGCGTCAGCTGTTAGATGTGCACCCCAGCTCCTCGAGTTGGTTTCATCAAGGAAGACATCGACAGGCCCTAGCTTATCAACTCAGACCCAAGCCCTCTGATTTTTGTAGCAGGCTTTTCTTTCGATTGGATGTGAAACATTGTCTTGCTTGGATAACCTTTGGTTGTAATAAACTTTTGTGCTAGCAATGCTGCTAGCACACTCTTCGTTATAATATTGTCACTTGCATTCTCCCGATGGGAGTATCTTCCGATGCTGGTGTGAATCAGTCTGTCATGCTTGTTGGCGTTGTTTCTTGCAGGTGTTCCCCGTGCCCGCATCTGTCAAAGATACTTCGGGTGCTCTTTCTGAAGGTGATCGGGTCCAACGTATGAAGGATCAGATCACACAGTTAGAGAAGGACCTGCGCAGCACCTACGCCTTGGCTGCTATCATCAAGAAGAAGGGCGAAATTGCGGCTGATGTAGAGCGCTACGCCCTTACTGAACTTCATAAAGCCACCGAAAGTTTAAACTGTAAGTCCCTGATACGTCTCCGACGTATCGATAATTTCTTATGTTCCATGCCACATTATTGATGAAATCTACATGTTTTATGCACACTTTATGTCATATTCGTGCATTTTCTGGAACTAACCTATTAACAAGATGCCGAAGTGCGATTCTTGTCGTTTTCTGCTGTTTTTGGTTTCAGAAATCCTAGTAACGAAATATTCTCGGAATTGGACGAAATCAGCGCCCAGGTTCCTATTTTGCCCGGAAGCATCCAGAACACACGAGAACCGCCAGAGAGGGGGCACAGGCCCACCAAACCCTAGGCCGGCGCGGCCAAGGGGGGCCCGCGCCCCCCTATAGTGTCGGCGCCCCTTCGACCTTCTGACGCCGCCTCTTCGCCTATATAAAGCCCCTGGACCTAAAACCTCGATACGGAAAAGCCACGGTACGAGAAACCTTCCAGAGCCGCCGCCATCGCGAAGCCAAGATCTGGGGGACAGGACTCTCTGTTCCGGCACACCGCCGGGACGGGGAAGTGCCCCCGGAAGGCTCCTCCATCGACACCACCGCCATCTTCATCAACGCCGCTGTCTCCCATGAGGAGGGAGTAGTTCTCCATCGAGGCTCGGGGCTGTACCGGTAGCTATGTGGTTCATCTCTCTCCTATGTACTTCAATACAATAATCTCATGAGCTGCCTTACATGATTGAGATTCATATGATGATGCTTGTAATCTAGATGTCGTTATGCTAGTCAAGTGAATTTTACTTATGTGATCTCCGGAGACTCCTTGTCCCACGTGTGTAAAGGTGACAGTGTGTGCACCGTGTGGGTCTCTTAGGCTATATTTCACAGAATACTTATTCACTGTTATGAATGGCATAGTGAAGTGCTTATTTATATCTCTTTATGATTGCAATGTGTTTTGTATCACAATTCATCTATGTGCTACTCTAGTGATGTTATTAAAGTAGTTTATTCCTCCTGCACGGTGTAATGGTGACAGTGTGTGCATCCGTGTTAGTACTTGGCGTATGCTATGATTATGATCTCTTGTAGATTATGAAGTTAACTATTGCTATGATGGTATTGATGTGATCTATTCCTCCTACATAGTGTGAAGGTGACAGTGTGCATGCTATGTTAGTACTTGGTTTAGTCGTGTTGATCTTTCATGCACTCTAAGGTTATTTAAATATGAACATTGAATTGTGGAGCTTGTTAACTCCGGCATTGAGGGTTCGTGTAATCCTACGCAATGGTGTTCATCATCCAACAAGAGAGTGTAGAGTATGCATTTATCTATTCTGTTATGTGATCAAAGTTGAGAGTGTCCACTAGTGAAAGTCTAATCCCTAGGCCTTGTTCCTAAATACTGCTATCGCTGCTTGTTTACTGTTTTACTGCGTTACTACTGCTGCGTTACTACTGCTTGTTTACTGTCCTGGGCAAAGCACTTTTCTGGTGCCGTTGCTACTGCTCATATATATTCATACCACCTGTATTGCACTATCTCTTCGCCGAACTAGTGCACCTATTAGGTGTGTTGGGGACACAAGAGACTTCTTGCTTTGTGGTTGCAGGGTTGCATGAGAGGGATATCTTTGACCTCTTCCTCCCTGAGTTCGATAAACCTTGGGTGATCCACTTAAGGGAAAACTTGCTGCTGTTCTACAAACCTATGCTCTTGGAGGCCCAACACTGTCTACAGGAAAAGGAGGGGGGCGTAGACATCAAGCTATTTTCTGGCGCCGTTGCCGGGGAGGAAAGGTAAAAGGCACTCATACTTCGGTTCCAGGTAACAGTACTTTTCTGGCGCCATTGTGTTTGTGCTCGAAGCTATTTCCTTTAGATCCTGCAATTGCATCTTTTTGTTTCTTGTTTACACTAGTTAGGCATAATGGAAAACAACAAAAATATGAGAGATCTTTATGAACTTTATCTTGAACTAGCACAGTGGCCCGCGCACATGCGCGGGCGACATCTTGATGGTTCATTATAATTTCTAATACAATTAGAGTACTAATAATAAATTGGAATTCAATCAAATTGTAGGATGCCATTAACAATTTATTACAGACATTACTTTTTATTCATTTTTAAGTATAATTTTCTATGAATATATATTGTCCTTAAAATACCTTTGGTTAGTTGTTATTATTGGAATATATATCTAAAACAATGTATATGGGTGAATTACTACTCAATTGATCTTGTACAATTGCCTTTTTTTAATCGACATCTATGGATAATGGATATTAGTTTTTTTTATGTTTTGAATAAAGTCACTTGCACTTTTACGTTTTATGAGTTAGTGGGTCCCGTGCAGTGCTTATCTTGTTTTTTATATTAAGTGGCTTGTAAGAAAAAAATTAATACTCCAGTATAATTTTCTTTAACACCCTTCATTTTCCCCATTTCTCGGCGTTCCACTTCTCTTTTTCTAATTGCCTCTGCTCCCAGTAATCCACCAAATCTAGTTGTCTCCGCTGAGTCCGCTCCCGTAATCCACCAATTCTACTTGTCTAGCTACGCTCCCCGCACGAATCCACCGAAATCAGAGCACCAATGATTTCCCTCACCCACAAATTGATCCCACAAATGGAGTGTGAGGTGCTGCTGTTGGAGGACGATGGCGGATGTAGAAGAGTGCGCGAAGGTTGCCGGTCGTGTACTTGGAGAAGATAGAGAACTTCTTGCACTTCGATCTGGAAACCATCCATGTCCTGATTCATCGAATGTGCATAGGGAAACATGGGGAATCGCTTCATAGTGCTGATTTCGAGTCGGCCGGATGCCACGGCCGAAGTTGGAACGATCTGTACGATGGGAACTACTTTCAGCCTTCTCTGTAGCCACTGATTTATGTAAGCCAATCTCTCTCTTCTTAAAACTCTGATCGTATCTTTCTTTGATCTAGAACATGAAGGAATAGAAAATACTTGGGACCAGTAAAGATTGATCGCATAACTATCTACATCCACTGTCCTACAACCTCGGCTAGGTGTTTCCATTATGAGTGATATCATTTTTTGCTATGCCTTTGTATACAGTTTCTTCTTACTTATGTGGAAGTGACGATGAGTTTTTAGCTTCATCAATTTTTGTTCTGGATTTCAATCAAGTTATTTCGAAAAGTAAATGATTTCTACAGTCATAGCATTAGCAGGTCTATTTAGTATTGTTTTTGTTTTGCTCATACCATATATAAAGATACAGGTTCTTAATAATAGTTATTCTTGTCAGAGGTCCAGTGGTATGTTTACAGTTTCAGCAGGTGTCCATTTCAATACTTTGTCATCTAACTTACTTATGAAACACATATTGTAAGGTTGTTTTTGTTAGTCACAAACTGCTCCTCTACTTTTTTCTGGGCTTGGGAGTTGGGACCGGCATTGGCAGTATTAGCCCCCTTCATCCACGTAAATCTTACTAAATGAAGGAGTGTTAGTTTTCTTTGTTATTAGTTTTAATATTTTACCATTTAGATATTGCTACATAAATATTTATCTATGTACCGGCAAAATCACATGTGTACATCTATTTTATATGTTTGTCCCTTTCTTCCTTGCACATGTCATCGATATCTCTATGGTTATAATTCTTGTGAAGGCGGACAAATTAAAGAAGGATATAAAAAAAATGTTCTGGTTGACCTGTGCAATTGTACTATACAATATAATAGAACCCTGAAGCTTTAAACATCTGATGTGATTAGAATTGTATGTTATTAAAAAAACATCATGTCTGCATATCTCTATCTCTATCCTTCTCGCACAAAAAAAAGGAGGTTTGTACCGAGATTCTTGCTCAAATATGCAATTGGATACATATTTTATGAATACAGTTTTTTAGAATAAATAAATGGCCGACAAATGCCCTCAAACCTTCGTTGTACCAATCAACACTTATTTACGTGCTTATTGATCCATGTTCAGTCAGGACTGATATATTTAAAAGTAACATGTCCACTTTAAAGAAATTTCCTAAGACCTGGCTTATACGATGATCTATCATAAGTGACTTATTTGGATATAGTCATGAATATATACTGCTTATTAGCCTGTTTTGAGTTATTTCATACACGCGTATAAATTTATATGTTAGTAATAACATTATTGTATACAAATTGAGAACATTACATTGGAAGTAACAATATATGTGTTTGCAATCGTATGTCCACCATATATTTTAATGTTTCTTCTCCAACCTTGTAAACAATATATATCACACTGTGGCATTATAAGAAAAATAATATATAGTGTGCTATTTAATTTTGAATTTAGGGGTGGAAAACAAAATGAGAATTTTAAATAATATTATACTTGTATTTAATTGTAAAACACATAGTTGTAATCACACGCACATATTTCCCTATTTTAGATCGTTGTATGACCACACTATTATTTTGGTAGGAGTTATCAGAGGACAAAGAACACCATAGATGACATTTTATCTATGATATTTTATCTTGAAACAACGCAAACGTGATGACTCTAGCAACCATAATCAGTTGAATGGACATGCATGGTGGTATTTTATACCTAGTGAAGAAGTAATTGAATGACAAGGATGTTCATTGGCAGGTCCAAAGTCCAGACTCCAGAGTCCTCACGTCCCCAATAAAACCATGGTACGTCATCATTATATGTAAAACACATAGTGCAAACACACACACATATTTTGGCTTCCCTATTTTAGTTTGTTGTATGATCACACTATTATTTTGCTAGGAGATATCAGAGGACAAAGAACACCATAGATAACAACTTAGCTATCATATTTTATCTTGAAACAAAGCTAATGTGATAGCAACCATAATCAATTGAATGGACATGCGTGGTGGTATTTTATACCTAGTGAAGAAGCAATTAAATGACAAGGAAGTTAATTTGGCAGGTCCAAAGTCCAGACTCCAGAGTGCTCACGCCCCCAATAAAACCATGGTATGTTATTCTTATACTTGTATCTTGGTTGTAGAATAAAACCTACAAATGAAGAGAAAATAGTAACACTTTGGACAGAATATTGTTAGATGTCTCTAGAGGCTAGAGCCAACAGGAAACGACCATGAAAAGAGAAATCACACTGAATTACAGAAGGCAAACAAATCCCTGTGGAAAAACTTCCTAGCTACTAATATTTAATAATTTGTTACCTCCAGATGCAGGATGAATTAACTGACAACTGTTACTTTGGTAGAGATTAATACTGTAGTGCAAAACTCATAGAGACAGAAATTGAAGCTGCACCTGTCAAAAAAAGTTGAAGCTGCTCATTGTCTGCTTGCCCCTAGCATATTCTGGGAAGAGATTAACCGTTATTAAGTAGAAGGTCATCCAAATTTCAAACTAATACTCTTGGCTGAAATATGATTTGACGTCTTTATAGGGATGACTACAGAACACAGAACAAATGTTAGCTGCTTCTGCTTGCTGAGGCGCGCCATTGGTCTTCTTCGGCGCTCAGTCAAATCACTTATGCACGCCTTACTCGAAGTAATCGTCAGCCTTTTTGTTTTACTCTTGCTGGTTAGCACGGCACTGCTCACCGGCAAAGGATTGTGGTGCACTTGATTACAAAGCAAGAAGTTGGAGGGAGTCTGCTTCTGCTTGCTAAGGCGCGTTATTGGTCTTCTTCGGCAGCCGCAGCTGGTTCAAATCACTTATGCACGCCTTACTCCAAGTAATCATCAGCATTTTTGTTTTGCTCCCGCTGGTTAGCATGGCACTGCTCGACGGCAAAGGATTGTGATGCACCTGATTACAAAGCAGGAGCTTGGAGGGAGTAGCAATGACCTGGATGAAAACTATGTTTTGTCGCTTTGGAGTCTTGCCGTCTCCCCCTTGTCTTTTGAAAATCAATACCTGTATATTAAGCCAGCGATTTCACTTGCCGAACTACTGCGGTTGAGATTCACAGGCCAGCATACTAACGCAGACTTGAAGGGGTGCCTCATTGAGGTTGCTGACAACTTCAGCGGCTTCGGCGCAGGAATTTATTCATAACTTAGAAGCTTGTTGTATCTTCAGCCGATCTTATCGGAACACATGCATAAAGATGAGCGTGAGGATTAGATGCCAGGAAAGTATATGAGTACAATACCAGAATACGTGTACTTGTTCAGTCACTGGTCGCTGGATCGTTTCGCTCCGGTGCTGCACGACCGGATCATCTCAATCGCCCAGATCATCTGGCTTCTGGTGCTAGACTGCTTGCACGATCGGATCATCTCAATCCACAGATTTGATAGTTGCAGATCTAGATGCACGTGCAAACCTAAGTGTGAGGATCCATAACGACACATTAGAGAAGATGACGGCGGCATGAGGATGAGAGGAGGACGTTGCCTTGATATTTTGCTTTAGGGCACACGCTATTGCTTTTTTTAGAGAAGAACGCATCATTCATTGATCCAATAAGATTGAAAAGGTACCGGAAACTTAAGTTATGGCATTGGTGGGTAATTTCTTTTAACTCTGTTGTCAATAAATTATCTCTATAATCTGTTGGTTGTGGTTTGATGAGCTAGTAAATTGACGGTCAGATGTTTCTGATTTTTGTGGTAATTTCTATTATAAATCATTTTTTCTAGTTAACCCGTAATGTACTTTTAATATATAATAGATTAGGACATGATGTGTTTGAAGAGAGAATTAAAAAACCCATGGAACTTTATATGCATGCTAATGGGAATGTTATTAATATGAATGCTTTGAACACTATTGTTGCTAATGCTATGGAAAATTCTAAGCTTGGGGAAGCTGGCTTTGATGAGCATGATCTTTTTAGTCCCCCGGGCATGGAGGAGAAAATTTACTTTGATGATACTTTGCCTCCTATTTATGATGATTATAATGATAGTAGTCTTTTGTTGCCGCCTGTTATGGAGGATAAATTTGATTATGATTACAATATGCCTCCTATATTTGATAGCTACTTTGTTGAATTTGCTCCCACTACAACTAATAAAATTGATTATGCTTATGTGGAGAGTAATAATTTTATGCATGAGACTCATGATAAGAATGCTTTATGTGATAGTTATATTGTTGAGTTTGCTCATGTTGCTACTGAAAGTTATTATGAGAGAGAAAAATATGGTTGTAGAAATTTTCATGTTACTAAAATGCCTCTCTATGTGCTGAAATTTTTGAAGCTACACTTGTTTTATCTTCCTGTGCTTGTCACTTTGCTCTTCATGAACTTGTTTATTTACAAGATTCCTATGCATAGGAAGCATGTTAGGCTTAAATGTGTTTTGAATTTGCCTCTTGATGCTCTCTTTTGCTTTAAATACTATTTCTTGCGAGTGCATCATTAAAACTGCTGAGCCCATCTTAATGGCTATAAAGAAAGAACTTCTTGGGAGATAACCCATGTGTTATTTTGCTACAGTACTTGTTTTATATTTGTGTCTTGTAAGTTTTTTACTACTGTAGCAACCTCTCCTTATCTTAGTTTTGTGTTTTGTTGTGCCAAGTAAAGTCGTTGATAGTAAGGTTCATACTAGATTTGGATTACTGCGCAGAAACAGATTTTTTTGCTGTCATGAATCTGGGAAAAATTCTCTGTAGGTAACTCAGAAAATTATGCCAATTTACGTGAGTGATCCTCAGATATGTACGCAACTTTGATTCAATTTGAGCATTTTCATTTGAGCAAGTCTGGTGCCTCAATAAAATTCGTCAATACGAACTGTTCTGTTTTGACAGATTCTGCCTTTTATTTCGCATTGCTTCTTTTGCTATGTGGGATGGATTTCTTTGTTCCATTGACTTCCATTAGCTTTAGGCAATGTCCAGAAGTGTTAAGAATGATTGTGTCACCTCTGAACATGTGAATTTTTGATTATGCACTAACCCTCTAATAAGTTGTTTCGAGTTTGGTGTGGAGGAAGTTTTCAAGGGTCAAGAGAGGAGGATGATACAATATGATCAAGAAGAGTGAAAGCTCTAAGCTTGGGGATGCCCCGGTGGTTCACCCCTGCATATATCAAGAAGACTCAAGCGTCTAAGCTTGGGGATGCCCAAGGCATCCCCTTCTTCATCGACAACATTATCAGGTTCCTTCCCTGAAACTATATTTTTATTCCATCACATCTTATGTGCTTTTCTTGGAGCGTCGGTTTGTTTTTGTTTTGTTTGAATAAAATGGATCCTAGCATTCTTTGTGTGGGAGAGAGACACGCTCCGCTGTAGCATATGGACAAGTATGTCCTTAGGCTTTACTCATAGTATTCATGGCGAAGTTTCTTCTTCGTTAAATTGTTATATGGTTGGAATTGGAAAATGATACATGTAGTAGTTGCTAAAATGTCTTGGATAATGTGATACTTGGTAATTATTGTGCTCATGTTTAAGCTCTTGCATCATATACTTTGCACTTATTAATGAAGAAATACATAGAGCATGCTAAAATTTGGTTTGCATATTTAGTCTCTCTAAGGTCTAGATAATTTCTAGTATTGAGTTTGAACAACAAGGAAGACGGTGTAGAGTCTTATAATGTTTACAATATGTCTTTTATGTGAGTTTTGCTGCACCGGTTCATCCTTGTGTTTGTTTCAAATAGCCTTGCTAGCCTAAACCTTGTATCGAGAGGGAATACTTCTCATGCATCCAAAATACTTGAGCCAACCACTATGCCATTTGTGTCCACCATACCTACCTACTACATGGTATTTCTCCGCCATTCCAAAGTAAATTGCTTGAGTGCTACCTTTAAATTTCCATTCTTCACCTTTACAATATATAGCTCATGGGACAAATAGCTTAAAAACTATTGTGGTATTGAATATGTACTTATGCACTTTATCTCTTATTAAGTTGCTTGTTGTGCGATAACCATGTTCCTGGGGACGCCATCAACTACTCTTTGTTGAATATCATGTGAGTTGCTATGCATGTTCGTCTTGTCTGAAGTAAGGGCGATCTACCACCTTATGGTTAGAGCGTGCATATTGTTAGAGAAGAACATTGGGCCGCTAACTAAAGCCATGATCCATGGTGGAAGTTTCAGTTTTGGACAAATATCCTCAATCTCATATGAGAAAATTAATTGTTGCTACATGCTTATGCATATAAGAGGAGTCCATTATCTGTTGTCTATGTTGTCCCGGTATGGATGTCTAAGTTGAGAATAATCAATAGCGAGAAATCCGATGCGAGCTTTCTCCTTAGACCTTTGTACAGGCGGCATAGAGGTACCCCTTTGTGACACTTGGTTAAAACATGTGCATTGCGATGATAATCCAGGTAATCCGAGCTAATTACGACAAGGTGCGGGCACTATTAGTATACTATGCATGAGGCTTGCAACTTGTAAGATATAATTTACATAACTCATATGCTTTATTACTACCGTTGACAAAATTGTTTCATGTTTTCAAAATCAAAGCTCTAGCACAAATATAGCAATCGATGCTTTTCCTCTTTGAAGGACCATTCTTTTTACTTTCATTGTTGAGTCAGTTCACCTATTTCTCTCCACCTCAAGAAGCAAACACTTGTGTGAACTGTGCATTGATTCCTACATACTTGCATATTGCACTTATTATATTACTCTATGTTGACAATATCCATGAGATATACATGTTATAAGTTGAAAGCAACCGCTGAAACTTAATCTTCCTTTGTGTTGCTTCAATACCTTTACTTTGATTTATTGCTTTATGAGTTAACTCTTATGCAAGACTTATTGATGCTTGTCTTGAAGTACTATTCATGAAAAGTCTTTGCTTTATGATTCATTTGTTTACCCATGTCATTACTATTGTCTTGGATTGCTGCATTCATTACATGTGTTTACAATAGTATGATCAAGTTTATGATGGCATGTCACTTCAGAAATTATCTTTGTTATCGTTTACCTGCTCGAGACGAGCAGAAACTAAGCTTGGGGATGCTGATACGTCTCCGACGTATCGATAATTTCTTATGTTCCATGCCACATTATTGATGATATCTACATGTTTTATGCACACTTTATGTCATATTCGTGCATTTTCTGGAACTAACCTATTAACAAGATGCCGAAGTGCCGATTCTGTTTTTTCTGCTGTTTTTGGTTTCAGAAATCCTAGTAACGAAATATTCTCGGAATTGGACGAAATCAGCGCCCAGGTTCCTATTTTGCCCGGAAGCATCCAGAACACACGAGAACCGCCAGAGAGGGGGCACAGGCCCACCAAACCCTAGGCCGGCGCGGCCAAGGGGGGGCCCGCGCCCCCCTATAGTGTCGGCGCCCCTTCGACCTTCTGACGCCGCCTCTTCGCCTATATAAAGCCCCTGGACCTAAAACCTCGATACGGAAAAGCCATGGTACGAGAAACCTTCCAGAGCAGCCGCCATCGCGAAGCCAAGATCTGGGGGACAGGACTCTCTGTTCCGGCACGCCGCCGGGACGGGGAAGTGCCCCCGGAAGGCTCCTCCATCGACACCACCGCCATCTTCATCAACGCCGCTGTCTCCCATGAGGAGGGAGTAGTTCTCCATCGAGGCTCGGGGCTGTACCGGTAGCTATGTGGTTCATCTCTCTCCTATGTACTTCAATACAATAATCTCATGAGCTGCCTTACATGATTGAGATTCATATGATGATGCTTGTAATCTAGATGTCGTTATGCTAGTCAAGTGAATTTTACTTATGTGATCTCCGGAGACTCCTTGTCCCACGTGTGTAAAGGTGACAGTGTGTGCACCGTGTGGGTCTCTTAGGCTATATTTCACAGAATACTTATTCACTGTTATGAATGGCATAGTGAAGTGCTTATTTATATCTCTTTATGATTGCAATGTGTTTTGTATCACAATTTATCTATGTGCTACTCTAGTGATGTTATTAAAGTAGTTTATTCCTCCTGCACGGTGTAATGGTGACAGTGTGTGCATCCGTGTTAGTACTTGGCGTAGGCTATGATTATGATCTCTTGTAGATTATGAAGTTAACTATTGCTATGATGGTATTGATGTGATCTATTCCTCCTACATAGTGTGAAGGTGACAGTGTGCATGCTATGTTAGTACTTGGTTTAGTCGTGTTGATCTTTCATGCACTCTAAGGTTATTTAAATATGAACATTGAATTGTGGAGCTTGTTAACTCCGGCATTGAGGGTTCGTGTAATCCTACGCAATGGTGTTCATCATCCAACAAGAGAGTGTAGAGTATGCATTTATCTATTCTGTTATGTGATCAAAGTTGAGAGTGTCCACTAGTGAAAGTCTAATCCCTAGGCCTTGTTCCTAAATACTGCTATCGCTGCTTGTTTACTGTTTTACTGCGTTACTACTGCTGCGTTACTACTGCTTGTTTACTGTCCTGGGCAAAGCACTTTTCTGGTGCCGTTGCTACTGCTCATATATATTCATACCACCTGTATTTCACTATCTCTTCGCCGAACTAGTGCACCTATTAGGTGTGTTGGGGACACAAGAGACTTCTTGCTTTGTGGTTGCAGGGTTGCATGAGAGGGATATCTTTGACCTCTTCCTCCCTGAGTTCGATAAACCTTGGGTGATCCACTTAAGGGAAAACTTGCTGCTGTTCTACAAACCTCTGCTCTTGGAGGCCCAACACTGTCTACAGGAAAAGGAGGGGGCGTAGACATCAAGCTATTTTCTGGCGCCGTTGCCGGGGAGGAAAGGTAAAAGGCACTCATACTTCGGTTCCAGGTAACAGTACTTTTCTGGCGCCATTGTGTTTGTGCTCGAAGCTATTTCCTTTAGATCCTGCAATTGCATCTTTTTGTTTCTTGTTTACACTAGTTAGGCATAATGGAAAACAACAAAAATATGAGAGATCTTTATGAACTTTATCTTGAATTAGGACATGATGTGTTTGAAGAGAGAATTAAAAAACCCATGGAACTTTATATGCATGCTAATGGGAATGTTATTAATATGAATGCTTTGAACACTATTGTTGCTAATGCTATGGAAAATTCTAAGCTTGGGGAAGCTGGCTTTGATGAGCATGATCTTTTTAGTCCCCCGGGCGTGGAGGAGAAAATTTACTTTGATGATACTTTGCCTCCTATTTATGATGATTATAATGATAGTAGTCTTTTGTTGCCGCCTGTTATGGAGGATAAATTTGATTATGATTACAATATGCCTCCTATATTTGATAGCTACTTTGTTGAATTTGCTCCCACTACAACTAATAAAATTGATTATGCTTATGTGGAGAGTAATAATTTTATGCATGAGACTCATGATAAGAATGCTTTATGTGATAGTTATATTGTTGAGTTTGCTCATGTTGCTACTGAAAGTTATTATGAGAGAGAAAAATATGGTTGTAGAAATTTTCATGTTACTAAAATGCCTCTCTATATGCTGAAATTTTTGAAGCTACACTTGTTTTATCTTCCTGTGCTTGTCACTTTGCTCTTCATGAACTTGTTTATTTACAAGATTCCTATGCATAGGAAGCATGTTAGGTTTAAATGTGTTTTGAATTTGCCTCTTGATGCTCTCTTTTGCTTCAAATACTATTTCTTGCGAGTGCATCATTAAAACTGCTGAGCCCATCTTAATGGCTATAAAGAAAGAACTTCTTGGGAGATAACCCATGTGTTATTTTGCTACAGTACTTGTTTTATATTTGTGTCTTGTAAGTTGTTTACTACTGTAGCAACCTCTCCTTATCTTAGTTTTGTATTTTGTTGTGCCAAGTAAAGTCGTTGATAGTAAGGTTCATACTAGATTTGGATTACTGCGCAGAAACAGATTTCTTTGCTGTCACGAATCTGGGCAAAATTCTCTGTAGGTAACTCAGAAAATTATGCCAATTTACGTGAGTGATCCTCAGATATGTACGCAACTTTCATTCAATTTGAGCATTTTCATTTGAGCAAGTCTGGTGCCTCAATAAAATTCGTCAATACGAACTGTTCTGTTTTGACAGATTCTGCCTTTTATTTCGCATTGCTTCTTTTGCTATGTGGGATGGATTTCTTTGTTCCATTGACTTCCATTAGCTTTAGGCAATGTCCAGAAGTGTTAAGAATGATTGTGTCACCTCTGAACATGTGAATTTTTGATTATGCACTAACCCTCTAATGAGTTGTTTCGAGTTTGGTGTGGAGGAAGTTTTCAAGGGTCAAGAGAGGAGGATGATACAATATGATCAAGAAGAGTGAAAGCTCTAAGCTTGGGGATGCCCCGGTGGTTCACCCCTGCATATATCAAGAAGACTCAAGCGTCTAAGCTTGGGGATGCCCAAGGCATCCCCTTCTTCATCGACAACATTATCAGGTTCCTCCCCTGAAACTATATTTTTATTCCATCACATCTTATGTGCTTTTCTTGGAGCGTCGGTTTGTTTTTGTTTTTGTTTTGTTTGAATAAAATGGATCCTAGCATTCTTTGTGTGGGAGAGAGACACGCTCCGCTGTAGCATATGGACAAGTATGTCCTTAGGCTTTACTCATAGTATTCATGGCGAAGTTTCTTCTTCGTTAAATTGTTATATGGTTGGAATTGGAAAATGATACATGTAGTAGTTGCTAAAATGTCTTGGATAATGTGATACTTGGCAATTTTTGTGCTCATGTTTAAGCTCTTGCATCATATACTTTGCACTTATTAATGAAGAAATACATAGAGCATGCTAAAATTTGGTTTGCATATTTAGTCTCTCTAAGGTCTAGATAATTTCTAGTATTGAGTTTGAACAACAAGGAAGACGGTGTAGAGTCTTATAATGTTTACAATATGTCTTTTATGTGAGTTTTGCTGCACCGGTTCATCCTTGTGTTTGTTTCAAATAGCCTTGCTAGCCTAAACCTTGTATCGAGAGGGAATACTTCTCATGCATCCAAAATACTTGAGCCAACCACTATGCCATTTGTGTCCACCATACCTACCTACTACATGGTATTTCTCCGCCATTCCAAAGTAAATTGCTTGAGTGCTACCTTTAAATTTCCATTCTTCACCTTTACAATATATAGCTCATGGGACAAATAGCTTAAAAACTATTGTGGTATTGAATATGTACTTATGCACTTTATCTCTTATTAAGTTGCTTGTTGTGCGATAACCATGTTCCTGGGGACGCCATCAACTACTCTTTGTTGAATATCATGTGAGTTGCTATGCATGTTCGTCTTGTCTGAAGTAAGGGCGATCTACCACCTTATGGTTAGAGCGTGCATATTGTTAGAGAAGAACATTGGGCCGCTAACTAAAGCCATGATCCATGGTGGAAGTTTCAGTTTTGGACAAATATCCTCAATCTCATATGAGAAAATTAATTGTTGCTACATGCTTATGCATATAAGAGGAGTCCATTATCTGTTGTCTATGTTGTCCCGGTATGGATGTCTAAGTTGAGAATAATCAATAGCGAGAAATCCGATGCGAGCTTTCTCCTTAGACCTTTGTACAGGCGGCATAGAGGTACCCCTTTGTGACACTTGGTTAAAACATGTGCATTGCGATGATAATCCAGGTAATCCGAGCTAATTAGGACAAGGTGCGGGCACTATTAGTATACTATGCATGAGGCTTGCAACTTGTAAGATATAATTTACATAACTCATATGCTTTATTACTACCGTTGACAAAATTGTTTCATGTTTTCAAAATCAAAGCTCTAGCACAAATATAGCAATCGATGCTTTTCCTCTTTGAAGGACCATTCTTTTTTACTTTCATTGTTGAGTCAGTTCACCTATTTCTCTCCACCTCAAGAAGCAAACACTTGTGTGAACTGTGCATTGATTCCTACATACTTGCATATTGCACTTATTATATTACTCTATGTTGACAATATCCATGAGATATACATGTTATAAGTTGAAAGCAACCGCTGAAACTTAATCTTCCTTTGTGTTGCTTCAATACCTTTACTTTGATTTATTGCTTTATGAGTTAACTCTTATGCAAGACTTATTGATGCTTGTCTTGAAGTACTATTCATGAAAGTCTTTGCTTTATGATTCATTTGTTTACCCATGTCATTACTATTGTCTTGGATTGCTGCATTCATTACATGTGTTTACAATAGTATGATCAAGTTTATGATGGCATGTCACTTCAGAAATTATCTTTGTTATCGTTTACCTGCTCGGGACGAGCAGAAACTAAGCTTGGGGATGCTGATACGTCTCCGACGTATCGATAATTTCTTATGTTCCATGCCACATTATTGATGATATCTACATGTTTTATGCACACTTTATGTCATATTCGTGCATTTTCTGGAACTAACCTATTAAAAAGATGCCGAAGTGCCAGTTGCTGTTTTCTGCTGTTTTTGGTTTCAGAAATCCTAGTAACGAAATATTCTCGGAATTGGACGAAATCAGCGCCCAGGTTCCTATTTTGCCCGGAAGCATCCAGAACACACGAGAACCGCCAGAGAGGGGGCACAGGCCCACCAAACCCTAGGCCGACGCGGCCAAGGGGGGGCCCGCGCCCCCCTATAGTGTCGGCGCCCCTTCGACCTTCTGACGCCGCCTCTTCGCCTATATAAAGCCCCTGGACCTAAAACCTCGATACGGAAAAGCCACGGTACGAGAAACCTTCCAGAGCCGCCGCCATCGCGAAGCCAAGATCTGGGGGACAGGACTCTCTGTTCCGGCACACCGCCGGGACGGGGAAGTGCCCCCGGAAGGCTCCTCCATCGACACCACCGCCATCTTCATCAACGCCGCTGTCTCCCATGAGGAGGGAGTAGTTCTCCATCTAGACTCGGGGCTGTACCGGTAGCTATGTGGTTCATCTCTCTCCTATGTACTTCAATACAATAATCTCATGAGCTACCTTACATGATTGAGATTCATATGATGATGCTTGTAATCTAGATGTCGTTATGCTAGTCAAGTGAATTTTACTTATGTGATCTCCGGAGACTCCTTGTCCCACGTGTGTAAAGGTGACAGTGTGTGCACCGTGTGGGTCTCTTAGGCTATATTTCACAGAATACTTATTCACTGTTATGAATGGCATAGTGAAGTGCTTATTTATATCTCTTTATGATTGCAATGTGTTTTGTATCACAATTCATCTATGTGCTACTCTAGTGATGTTATTAAAGTAGTTTATTCCTCCTGCACGGTGTAATGGTGACAGTGTGTGCATCCGTGTTAGTACTTGGCGTATGCTATGATTATGATCTCTTGTAGATTATGAAGTTAACTATTGCTATGATGGTATTGATGTGATCTATTCCTCCTACATAGTGTGAAGGTGACAGTGTGCATGCTATGTTAGTACTTGGTTTAGTCGTGTTGATCTTTCATGCACTCTAAGGTTATTTAAATATGAACATTGAATTGTGGAGCTTGTTAACTCCGGCATTGAGGGTTTGTGTAATCCTACGCAATGGTGTTCATCATCCAACAAGAGAGTGTAGAGTATGCATTTATCTATTCTGTTATGTGATCAAAGTTGAGAGTGTCCACTAGTGAAAGTCTAATCCCTAGGCCTTGTTCCTAAATACTGCTATCGCTGCTTGTTTACTGTTTTACTGCGTTACTACTGCTGCGTTACTACTGCTTGTTTACTGTCCTGGGCAAAGCACTTTTCTGGTGCCGTTGCTACTGCTCATATATATTCATACCACCTGTATTTCACTATCTCTTCGCCGAACTAGTGCACCTATTAGGTGTGTTGGGGACACAAGAGACTTCTTGCTTTGTGGTTGCAGGGTTGCATGAGAGGGATATCTTTGACCTCTTCCTCCCTGAGTTCGATAAACCTTGGGTGATCCACTTAAGGGAAAACTTGCTGCTGTTCTACAAACCTCTGCTCTTGGAGGCCCAACACTGTCTACAGGAAAAGGAGGGGGGCGTAGACATCAGTCCCCTGACCCTTGTATTCATTACTCTTCCACCAGAAATGTACTGCCTGATCTTTTATTGATCGCTCTGTCAGTCATATCTCTGAATCGTGCGGAGGAGAACAAGCGGATTCACAAGCGTGTACACGCGCTGACCCAGTTGTCGTCAGCCGAAGAAATTTTCTGGCGAGAGCAGTCGAAGGCATCGGCTGTTGCACAATTTCAAGATCGGGTCCAACAGGTTCACCATTTCTTCGACAAGTGCTACAAGGCCCTGAGGGTAGTTTGGAGGACAATGTTTCCCCTGAACAGAGTTCCCCCCACACTATTAACTCTGATGTCGGAGTTTGGGAATACCAAGAAGATTCGGGACTTGGTGCGAGCTCAGGTCTTTGCAGGGGCCAGGTTTACGCTTGCTCTTGTGCTTGCGCGTTATCCTTCAGCGAATTTACTGTCCATTGGCAATGCAACTGGTGACTTGAAGACGCTGTATCCGAAGGTTTTGCTACCTGCCAATATGATTGTCGACAAGCTGGAGAAGGATTCGAAGGCACCTGAAGAAAAAGACACTCCGCAAGGGTGATTTCAGGAATTAAGGTTGTTTGTATAGATGTTTTGACTACTTTATCCAAGTGTTAGGATCGTTTATTATTTGGTAGTTACATGTATATGTATTTTTACCATGTTGATGCCGTTGGCAAATTTTGAAGGAGCAAATCTTAATTGCTCGTTTAGTCGTGTATGTATTTCGTTGGTCGGCAAATCTTTTGAGTGATCATCTCGTGTTGCGGGTTTTGCTAATCCCGTTGTATGCGCAACTTTGCCTTCAACTGATGTATGCTTCGACAGCCATTCCCGAATTATTCGGGTGTAATGACTGCCGGTGAACCCGTTGTTCCTTGATATTTCCGTAAGCAAAATATCGAACGTGGGTTGTGTTGATGTGTACTTCCGGACTCTTGCTATTTACGGCGCTCATAGAGGCACCTATAGCAGAGGGAAGGGTTAATGTCCTTGTTTATTTTGCATCCTGTAGCACTCGTAGAGGCATTTTTCGGAGCACGATCCTTTGCCGCGTACTGTGTTGGACCATCGTTTGCCAAGGTTTACAAAGATACGGTTTAGGTGCTCCGGTCAACTGCAAAGCTTTTCAAGGAATCGAAACTTGAGTTCTTATTAATAAAAAACGCTGGACTAAAGGGCGAAAAAAGGGGAAGCCCTGTTTGGAAAGGAAAATGAAACTAAATGCTAGTAGATTGCTTAAGTATTGAAGGGGTTCTTCTCATCTTCTGGCTTGGTCACCGTGTTGGTGTTTTTTGAAGCGTCGTCGACTTCGCCAGGGATCTGGGCAGTGATTGTCAGTGTCTTGCTGCCTCCTATATCTTCTGCATCGTCAGCTGCCGAAGCTTTTGCTGCCGAAACTTGGGCTGCCGAAGTTTGTACTGCCAGAGCTTCAAGGGCGAGGTCGGCTGACTTCTTCTTTGCTCCTCTAACGCGTTCTTCTTCCTTAATACTGCGTGACGAGGTCTTCGACGGAAGGTCAGCAATTTCCTGCCTCAGGCCAAACTTAGCAGCAATCCTCTGAAAGTCCCGATCACAATTGTCCGAGCGTGAGAAACTTCCATAGACTGTAATGTTTGTCCCGTTGTTTCCAGGCATTTTCAGCTTGAGGTATGCGTAGTGCGGTACAGCCATGAACTTGACATAAGCTGGTCTCCCGAGTATAGCGTGATACTGCGACTCCCAGTTCACGACTTCGAACTCGATCTTTTCCTTCCTGAAATTGTCGGGTTTGCCAAAGACGACGTTCAGGTACGCTTTGCCAAGAGAGTACGCTGGTGAAGTAGGGAGGATCCCATGGAAGCGGGTGTCTGATTCTTCTAGCATTCTCATGGTGATCCCCATACTCTTGATTGTGTCAAGGAATATCAGATTGAGTCCACTTCCTCCGTCCATGAAGACTTTGCTCATCTTGAATCCTCCTATCTGCGCTTCGACCACTAGGGCAGCGTGTCCTGGTTTTGGTATAGTCATCGGGTGATCCGCTCGGCTGAACGTGATGTTCTGAGACGACCACTCGACATACTCAGGGATGTTCGCCATGATGCTTTCTGCCAGGTTGATTTCTCGGGTGAGGTTCTTCATTTCTCTCCTTGAAGCACATGTCCTGTGGATCATACTCATCTGCCCACGTGGTGGTGGAAATGCCTCGTTGGGTTGATGAGGTTGAGCTTGCTGGACCTGGTGTTGCGGCGGGGGTGGTGGTGGTGGTGGTGGTGGTAGCTGTTGCTGGCCCGCCTGCTGGATGAGTTTATGCATATCGATGAACTGCCGACAGTCCCTGAGCAGGTGGTTGGACTTTATTTTACCATCCTTGGAATCGGTATACGAATGCAAGTAGCAGGGGGCGTTGATCTGCTCGGCGTAGGTAGTTCGGGGGTTCTCTGTTGTCGTGGTTTATAGTTGCCACGGTTCCCAGAGTTGTTCCGATTACCATCCTGTCGATCATCTCGCATGTCATCGTACCGATCGTCCTGCCGATCAGAGTACCCTGCGGCTACCAAGTTGTTGTCATCATAGCTGCGGTTCTTCCTTCTCTTGTTACGATCCCGTCGACCACCCGAATCATGCTTCGGCTGGTCATCATCTTCGTCGTCGCTGCGCTGTCGTGGCTTTCGAACGTTGTCTTCGCCATCGGCCCAGCTGTTGACAATTTCCATTAACTTGGTTATGGTTTTCGCCTTCTTGTGTCCGAGTTCTTCTATATAGCTTTCACGTCGGATGCCATCGCCGAAGGCGTCGATTGCTCTGTCGACAGATACGTCTTCTGCAGCGTTCAGGAGCTTGGTGAATCTCCCGATATATGCGCGCATCGACTCCTTCTGCTTTTGCTGACAATGCCGTAACTCTTCGATCCCGACGGGTCTTTTGTACGTTGCTTGAAAGTTGGCGACGAAGGCTTCTACTAGGTCGTCCCATGACTTGATGGAACCCTTTGGCAGACCTCTTAGCCAGGCTCGCGCTGAGTCCTTTAGGTAAAGTTGCAGGCACTGCATTGCTGCTATCTGGTTCCCTTTTGCAGAATCACTGTCTGTAGATAATCCTCTATCCAGGATCTCGGCTCCTGCTGCCCATCGTACTTGGCGGCGTCGGTCGGGGTGGGTTTGAACTTCCTGGGTGGCATCGCCTCCCGAATTTTGTAGCTTAAACAATCGGCTCCCCTAAGCTCGCCGTCGTTCTCCTGGCTCTCATCCGAAGAATCACTGTCGTGTTCCTCTCTGGCGGCGCGTCGCCGCCTTGCTTTGTCGATCCTGCTCTGAGTAATTTCATCCCGAGCATCTCTCGCATGGTGTTTCGAGCCACTAGCTTGCAACGTGGTCTTGTCCTTTCTTGGGACCAGATTGTCTCCCAATATCGCGAGACTTTCTAGGGCACCTCGGTGGGCTTGAGCCATGGAACCTTCAGGGCGCTGATTGATGAGATATGCAGCGAGATTGGCGGTTGCTCGCGCGATGGTCTTTGGTCGTGGCATGCCCGCGGTGTCTGTGGTCATGAAGGACTTGGTCAGATTTGATGTTATTTCTCTAGCATCGTCTTCCGAGAGCCTGGACATTCTTGATCGATGTTTGCCTCCTCCATGAGTACTTCGAGAGGCGCTTCCCTGCGAGCCCCTTCGTCGCTCACTGGATCGGTCTACCGCAGATAGGCGTCTCTCGAGTGTGGCTTGCTCCTTGGATAGTCGCTCCCGATTTTTCTCCAGTATGGAGCGGTAAGCATTGAGAGTGCCAACCGTGGTTCCTGCTGGAAGTGGCGTATTGTTAAGCACGGCTGCCTTGGCTGCTGCCCACTCCTCCTCTGCGATGGTATGGTCGCTGTTGTTGTTGCTGGCGCTGTTCTCAAAACTAGCTCGCCTGCTGGAACGGGGGGTGCGATCTCCGTCTCCCCTGTTAGCAACACAAACTTGGAGGAGCGCCGCTCTTCGGGTGCCTCCTTGGGTGATGTTGTCGATGTTGACCTCTCCCGATGAATAGTGGGCATTGCAGATGAACGGCGTGTCGCTCGACCCCAGCCCGTGCCTGGTGTCGCAGTTCATGCAGTAGTACGAGGTTAGCTCCGAGGACGCGGGATCGTCGGACCCGACCGACATGGAGGATGCCGAACGGGGAGTCGAAGGCGCGGGCGAACTCGACGGGCTTGCCAGGCCAGCCGAAAGGTCGAGTGATGACGATGCGCTTGGGCTCGTCGATCTGGAGATGGGCGATTCCAGCAGCCGAAGGATTCCTTCCGAGTTGACGTTGTAGTGGACGCTCCCGAAGGTCATCTCCATGTTGTCTTGTAGATCGGAGAAAGTCGAGCGAGACGAGTCGCTGTGCGGGGTGAATTCGTAGGAGCCGAAACGAATCGGGCTTCCCAGATGAGGCGATGATGGTGTTGATGAAGCTGCCGATGACATGACGGGTTCCGCCGATGTCCGATCTTGTGCCGACAGGGTTCCCACAGACGGCGCCAATTGTCGAGGGTACTCCTCGGCAATGCCCTCCATTTGGGGCTTAGGGTTAGCGGAATCCTGCAAGCTGACACGAGATATCGGTTCACAGACAAGCGGGGAGAGCGATTTACCCAGGTTTGGGGCCTTCCATGAGGTAAAACCCTTACGTCCTGCCTGTCTGTTCTTTATTATAATAATAATGGGTTACAATGGGGTGCCGAATAGTTCGGCTGAGATCTCGTCGAGAGGCTAAGTGCTATAGTGACCTAGCGTTAGATTTCCTGGTGGCTACGGTTGCTATGATTGATTCTCCCCCTCGGCAGCCCCTTTCTTGGCCTTTAAATAGGAGGCCAGGTCTCAAGAGGTCTAACCAAGTACGACTAGGCTTACAACAGTTTTAGATCTAATCTTTCCTTGTTCGGCCGCTTCCTTGTCTTGCCCGTCAAGGATTCATCTAGTGCGCCGTCCAGGTGGCCCATCTTGCCTCCAGGTGTCTTCATGGGCCTCCAACTAATCAATACAGGATAGGGCAATGTTGGTTACCCGAAGGGTAATGCCCACGTCAGCCACCCTTAGCCTAGCTCCTCTCCATTTCTGGTCGCCGGCCTCCAGGCCCTCCACCGCCGATTGCCACCATATCCCTGCACGGATAGCTCCCATCTCCGACATGCAGCTCCGCCTCTCCCACCCTCCCCCGCCTCCATCAACGAGCGCCGCCCCTGCCTCCACCCTCGGCCTCCTTCTCCCGCCTCCATTCATGGCCGGAACTCCGTCTGAAGCCTGACGCCGTATCCGTCCGCGCCCATCTACTATATAATCCAAATAAATATGCTTTCTTCTCGCAGATGCTTTTTGCTGAGATGGACAGAGACCTACCGGAATGGTTCCAACAAGGTCAAACCCAAGCTCATACCCAGGTCAAAATACATTTCCCATCTTTGAACCTTAAGCTAATTTAGTTTTGCTTACTATTGCATGAGCTGTACATTAATAAGATACTTAATTTGTTACATGGTGCACATGACTTTGTAGGAGAACACAGACTTGGAGGATGCTGTTATGGATGGCCTTGTTGGTCATGGAAACAATGGAGGCAGCAATGATGGTGAGAACATTTGTGGTGATAGCAACGACTTTGTCTACAATGAAGATGGTGATGGTAACTATGCTTCTCGAGGAGGTTCTCACTAGTGTCCTTGCACTGCAGCTAGTTATTGGCACTCATATGATATTTTGGATCTTTTGTGGTTTGACTGTCTTTGATAAACTTCGGTTAAGTGATGTATGGGAAATAGTGAAGTTATGTATGTAGGTGATGGTGCTGACCGTGAAACTGTATGACTTTGAAGTTCATGTATTTTGTTGTTACATTGCACTGCTATCACCAACCTTTAGTGTACTGTTACATTGTTATTTGTAGAATCGTTCTGGAATATGATGTGGAGTTCATTAGCTGGCTTGAACCTGTATTCACTGAATGATTTTTCCTAGCGGTACTCTCATATTCCTGTGAGCAGTCTATTGTCATGTAGCCTACAATCTCTTGCGGTACAAGCATTTATCCTGTGGGCTTGTTTTCATATGATTTTGTTTTCCTAGAGGCTTTTCCCTGTGGGTCAATTGACACAGAAATAAAATTAGTAAACCTGACGGACTAACAATTTTCTGTGGGCCACCATCAGGAACACCCGCCAGGGAAATAATTCCTGTCAGCCAACCGTCAGGCATTTTTAATTTCCCCATCGAAATAATCCCGGCGGAATTATCCTATCGGTCAGCCGACAGGAATTATTATCCTGACGGTTTATGCTAATTTCCTGTAGGTTCATGGCCGTGGGGAAAATATCGGTTTCTAGTAGTGCAAGGACATAGCCACATTGTTGGCAAGGTGCGGATGTTTGGATTTAAAAAAAAACAGGGAAGGATCTAGAAGGGCCCGGAAGTGACATTAAATCTGATAGGTGGGTTACAAGTTACATAGAGGACTTTGAAAAGACTAGAAATTCTAGCGAACTCCTCATGTTACAAAAAAGGACCCAAGATTAAAAATGAAAATTATGATCGGGTCCTTCCCCATGTAGAAGCACGAGGGCCCATGGGCGGACGCAGGATTGATTTTTAGTGGGGGCAAAGATGTGCTTAGTGGTGCAAATACTTTTATTTAGTGGGAGCAAATTAGTATTTAGCATGGCATATTACAAGGTGGTAGAAATTTGAGTAAAGGCTGGATCCGCCCCTGCGAGGGCCTCCGCCGAGGCCAACTGGCTTGGAGGTTGAACATGCTAACACGCAGAGGAAGAAGCTTATGAAATGTAGATGACACCAACATATTCTTCCACAGCACCAAGAGCGAGAGTCATTGTCGTGTCGTTAGGGAAGGGTGACGGATTGTAACAGTGGCTAGGCTGGCCACCTCCTTTCTGGAGGACGTTGTCTAGCTTGAAGCCAGCCAACACTAGAACCTCCCCTCCTAGTCGACTCCCTGGACTTCTTGCTCGATGACCCTGTCGATGAGAGCGGAACCGTGTGCACTGACATCGGATTGATTTCCCCACGGGATAAAAAAATTATAAGACTAGCTGCCGCCACGAGGTTCTCGAACAGTTTTCTGAAGAAAGATAGGCTGACATTGGAGACGTCCCGGCGAGCCGTCGGAGTTGGAACCTCCATATGCGGCTACACGGCCTCGTCTTTAGTGTTTGCCTTCGTTCTTGCAATCTCACTCTCATGACGTGATCCACGCCGGCAGTAGTTGTGCATGCGCCGGCGGCCATCGTGACGGTGCCGGCAGCCATCATCGTCGGGTCGATGGGGTTTTCCATGAATAAAGCGACAGGTGTAGCAGTCCCACGTGAGATGCAGCTGGTAGAACCCTCATTCGAATCGTAGTCCAGGGCGAAGAGGATCGATTCATTGTGGATCTCGCTGTCATGGCCGCCACCCGCGGGGAGGTTGGTGATGGGACTACCAACATCGTCATCGCAGATGTGAGCATTGAGGGCGTCAGTTTGAGTGTTTCACTGCTACCCCCCCCCCCCCCCCCCCCTATTGCGGTAGGGTTGGCAATGTTGTTGAGGGATGTCCATCCGTTGGGGCGGGGTCATGAGGCCCAAGACTCTCAGTAGAACCGGTGAAGCCAACAAAGACATCGATGCGACCGATCGGTATGACCATGCTATCTGTGATTGGTGCGGGAGCTAGCCTATAGTTGTGGCGTGAGACCAGACCATAGTTGACAACGGTGACCATCCAACCCATTGCGGTCTCGTCGCTGACCGGGGGAAGAGTTCCCGCCAAGATCATGAATGTTGATGTCAGTCAATGCCCCACGGTGGGCGCCAAGTGTCGAGGGATTGAAGGTATAGATGCTACATGGGGTATCTTCATAGAGGTGGAAGGCGATGGTGAAATCGGATCACCTCAATGGGATTGGAACACACGTGATGTACCCATGTTCAGCCCCTCTTGATGGAGGTGAAGACCTACTTCCTGCTAGTTTGGTATTGATAAACCAGTTTACAAGGTTGCCAGAAGCACAAAGTGAAGCTAGAGAATGGGAGAAAATAATGTTTGGTGTCCTCTAGGGCTTCCACGTGAGACATATACAGACGTCCTGCTATGGTTTACAAGATTACGCCGACTCCACTAGGGATCCGAGTCCTAGAGAGTTACTACTTAGTCTTCGACTTGTATTCCACGTTGGTCCCTTTCTCTCCTTCCAGGATTTCGAGCCAGCCATCTTCCCTTCACATAAGCCCACCAGGCAGACGTCCACGAGCTTGTCTAGTATCATGGTCTGACTGACTCCTTGAGCCTAGCTAGTTGGTTATTCCCTTGTCTTGAATACAGATAACAGGATGGAATACTTAAGTCTTGCAATGTGCAATGATCACTTCCCATAAGGGCACGAAGTATGGCTACCTAGAATGATTTCTTGTGATTTATTTTTCTAATTATTTCCTCAAAAAATAAAAAAATGCAACTCCCTTCTTGGAACACCTTTAGGTTTTGTACTACAAGCTAGTGGGATAACCGAATCTAGAAGCACGATTGCTATGTGGGGGTTATCACAACATCATCTGGACTAGTTCGCATAGAACCAATAGCATCTGGAGGTGTATTTAACACACCACCAGAATCACCTAGAGGAGTACTGAACACATGTTCAATTTCATCCTGAGTTAGCACATCAGGTTCACTTTCATCCTAAGTTAGCACAACATGTCCAGTTCCATTTGGAGTTAGGACATCTTCACAAGTAGATTCAACACATACTGAAGCAACATAAGTTATGGGAGCATAGGTTGCAACACTTATAGTATCTAGCATAGAACGAGGTTGGCATCAAGATATTTAACACTTAAGGCGAGGGAAAATGCAGCACCTGGAGGAGGTACCATAGGTTGAGCTGACACATCAAGAACACTGACATTTGGGGCAACCGAAGTTTTAGCACCTTGAGAATCTAGAGGAATAGATGACACGTTAGGACTTATAACAGTAGGGGCAACATTTCTGATAGCTAGGTGATGCATAGACTAGAACAAGTTTGCTAAAGAACAATTTTGTGGAAGTATTCTCCCAATTTTATATTTTCCCAAAGAAGAGCTTTGGATAGTGTATTTTTATGGGTGTTTTGGTAGCACCCAAGTGTCACTAGTCTTGAGTGAATTGACTGCAGATGTTGTACAAGAAATGGGTGAAAGGAAATTTTGTGGTGAAAGATTAATTGAAAGGAATTTAAAAGCAAAGAACACAAAACGAAGATGCTCAAAGTAATGAGGCTTCCTACAGATAAGAGAAGGGCACGGAGAGATTCAATTTATAGAAATAGTTGAAGTGGCCCAGTACACCACTGCATGTTGTAGTGTACAAGTCGTTGGCATAACACTCACGAAACACTATTTTGTAAATACTACTCCCCTCAGAGTATTGCAACAGAAACTCCGTGGGTCCAACCCCATCTCTCTTTATAAACTTAAGGTTGCAAAAAATAGAGTACACGAATTTTGGTCCATGACCCTCAGTTTATAATTTAGAAAATAGTTTCTATTTTGAATGCAAATGAGGGTTTTGGAAAACAAATTATAAACTTTAACAACAAAATGCAAGATAAACTTGGATGGTGACTGTGAATTACCATAGTTTGCATAATTTAAGTGGCCCTGGACCATGGGCTCTAAAAATAACATCAGTATTCGATAAGGACAATGTTTAAGATCCAAATGATGCTATGGTGCAAACTATGGGATGATCTTTAGTGTGGTGTATCCCTCCCCATTAATGATGCGTTTTTAGGGTTTAGGTTCAATATTTTCAACTACTTGCCTTATGGCAAAGTGGTGAATTTCATTTGATAAAATATTTTACTTTTATCATTGATGTTTATAAAAATAGTGAACTTCTTTCTTAGGATGCTCGCACTCAATATTGAATAATTTATTAAATCGTATTATAAGTTTTATTAACTTTAACAATTATGTTTTATTTAAATTTCACGTTAGAATTTTCATATATCTGTATGAATTTTGCTTAGAATTTGCATATATCTTTTTAATATTCTTGTATGAATTTAACTTTGGAATTTTCAAAATTACCTCATTAGGGTTTAGTGTTGTTCAAACATAAATCCAAGTTAATTTTAAAATTTTAAGTTGAGTTTAAATTGGATTTTCAATTGGCATTATTCCTATTTAGGTATTTAAATAACTCATACAATTCTATAAACAAAATGACTTCAAGTAATCAAACAAGGTTCATTTTTCCATTATTCACTTTATCTTTATTTAGGTATGTTCATTATATTTTTCTGACATTGTTTTGGGCTTCTAATGATTTTTAGGGTTTTTAGGTATTTATGAAATAAAAATGCCCCTCATAAGTGGGTCCTGTCCCGTCAAACATTTTGGGACAAAAACGTGGCCAAACCAGTTTGTTCGAACCGGCCGACCGCTCCACTCTCTCCTTTCCTCTTTCCACTCACTACTAGAAAAAGGGCAATCAGTGGCGCACCACTTTTACCCATCGGTGGCGCACTAGTGGTGTGCCACTACTATCACGCCACTGCTAACTTTTAGTAGTGGCGCACTAGTGGTGCGCCATTGCTATTTGGCTTAGCAGTGGCGCACCAGGTAGTGCGCCACTACTAGCTTCATGGTGCGCCACTCCTAAACGTCTGAGGTGCGCCACTAGATAGAAAAAAGGTGCGCCACTACTAAAATTTGAAATTTCTAGATCTGGATCTGGATCGGGATCTGGATCTGGATCTGGCACATTTTTTTCGAATTTTTTTGGCTCGTTATTTTTTCTCGTTCTTGTTGCTAGAATTAGTTGTGCAATGTTCATTCTCATTTTTCTTAGCCTAGCCGCCGGTGATGATGGATGAGGGACGTAGGAGAGGTGAAGAGAGGTGAGGAGATGTAGGAGAGGATGAACAAGAGGACGAAGGCCAGGGGTAATGGAGGCTAGAGGGTCGCCGGAGGGTCGTCGGAGTGTAAGGTCACCGGAGGTCACCATAGTGGAGGAGCTCGCCGGAAAGTAAGGTCACCGGAGCTCGACATAGTGGAGGAGGTCGCCGGAGTGAAAGGAGGAGAGGAGAGGAGGAGGTCACCGGAGTGAAAGGAGGAGGTCGCCGGAGTGAAAGGAGGAGAGGAGAGGAGGAGGTCGCCGGAGTGAAGGAGGAGAGGAGAGGAGGAGAGCAGAAGGAGGAGAGGAGGATGTGTGGAGGAGGAGGGAGGAGGGAGGAGGGAGGAGGGAGGAGGGAGGAGGGGGTTAAGTGGCCGGCTCCCCCCATTTTGAAATTCGTGGGCGGGAAGCTTAGCAGTGGTGCACCAAGGCATGGGTGCGCCACCGCTATTTTTTTTCTATTTTTTGCCCAAAATCTAAAACCTGAAAAAAGTCCTGTTTCTATTTTGAATTTGACGAATCCATTTTTTCTCCAAACGGCTGTAGGCGGTTGAATTCGAATAGGAAATTTCGCGTAGATCGATTTTGATATAAAAAAGTTTTTCATCGGAGGTCGTATGCAACCAGAAAACCCGTTTTACCGAAAGATGACGCCATTTTGCATAATATATCAAAATTCATTTTTTTCAATTTTCACTAAACCTAGATGACATATTACATGGGCATTTCAAAGGATTTAATTTTTTGAATTTTCTATCTATTTCTTTTATTTTTTCCAAACTCGAAAAGGCGATCCACGGGGGGGGGGGGGGGGGTGGGGTGGAAATCTTGGTGGTCCACTACTAAGTGATGCCATGTCCATCCTCCCCTTTACATAGTAATGGCGCACTATGTAGAGGTGCGCCACATCGATAATTTCTTATGTTCCATGCCACATTATTGATGATATCTACATGTTTTATGCACACTTTATGTCATATTCGTGCATTTTCTGGAACTAACCTATTAACAAGATGCCGAAGTGCCAGTTGCTGTTTTCTGCTGTTTTTGGTTTCAGAAATCCTAGTAAAGAAATATTCTCGGAATTGGACGAAATCAACGCCCAGTTTCCTATTTTGCCCGGAAGCATCCAGAACACACGAGAACCGCCAGAGAGGGGGCACAGGCCCACCAAACCCTAGGCCGGCGCGGCCAGGGGGGCCCGCGCCCCCCTATAGTGTGGCCACCCTGTCAGCCCTCCTGCGCCGCCTCTTCGCCTATTTAAAGCCTCCGTCGCGAAAACCCTGAGACGTTCGACGAAACCAGAGAAAACCTTCCAGAGCCGCCGCCATCGCGAAGCCAAGATCTGGGGGACAGGAGTCTCTGTTCCGGCATGCCGCCGGGACGGGGAAGTGCCCCCGGAAGGCTTCTCCATCGACACCGCTGCCATCTCCACCGCCATCTTCATCACCGCTGCTGCTCCCATGAGGAGGGAGTAGTTCTCCATCGAGGCTCGGGGCTGTACCGGTAGCTATGTGGTTAATCTCTCTCCTATGTACTTCAATACAATGATCTCATGAGCTGCTTTACATGATTGAGATTCATATGAGCTTTGTATCGCTACTAGTTGTGTGCTACTCATGTGATGTTATTAAAGTAGTCTATTCCTCCTGCATGGTGTAATGGTGACTAGTGTGTGCACCATGTGGTTCTTGTCGTAGGCTATGATCATGATCTCTTGTAGATTGTGGAGTTAATTATCATTATGATAGTATTGATGTGATATATTCCTCCTTCATAGTGTAATGTGGACAGTGTGTGCACTATGTTAGTTCTTGGTTTATTTTGCACTGATCTATTATGCTCTAAGGTTATTTAAATATGAACATTGAATTGTGGAGCTTGTTAACTCCGGCATTGAGGGTTCGTGTAATCCTACGCAATGTGTTCATCATCCAACAAAAGAGTGTATGTAGCACATATGAGAAAGAGTTATTTATTATGCGATCAATGTTGAGAGTGTCCACTAGTGAAAGTGTAATCCCTAGGCCTTGTTCCTAAATACTGCTATCGCTGCTTGTTTACTGTTTTACTGCGTTACCACTGCTGCAATACTACCACCATCAACTACACGCCAGCAAGCTATTTTCTGGCACCGTTGCTACTGCTCATACTTATTCATACCACCTGTATTTCACTATCTCTTCGCCGAACTAGTGCACCTATTAGGTGTGTTGGGGACACAAGAGACTTCTTGCTTTGTGGTTGCAGGGTTGCATGAGAGGGATATCTTTGACCTCTTCCTCCCTGAGTTCGATAAACCTTGGGTGATCCACTTAAGGGAAAACTTGCTGCTGTTCTACAAACCTCTGCTCTTGGAGGCCCAACACTGTCTACAGGAAAAGGAGGGGGCGTAGACATCAAGCTATTTTCTGGCGCCGTTGCCGGGGAGGAAAGGTAAAAGGTACTCACACTCCGGATCTCGGCTACTAAGCTATTTTTCGGCGCTGTAAGTACTCGAAGCTATTTCCTTTAGATCCTGCAATTGCATGTTTTTGTTTCTTGTTTACAATAGTTTGGCATAATGGACAACAATGAGCTTTTTATTCTATTTACTGAGTTAAGACATGGATGGTTTGATCCAAAAATTAAAAAACCCATGGAACATGTTAGCATGAATACTTTGAACACCATTGTTGCTAATAATATGGAAAATTCTAAGCTTGGGGAAGCTGGTTTGCATGATATTTTTAGTCCCCCAAGCATTGAGGAGGAAATTTACTTTGATGATACTTTGCCTCCTATTTATGATGATTATAATGATAGTAGTCTTTTGTTACCACCTGTTATGGAGGAGAAATTTGATTATGATTACAATATGCCTCCTATATATGATAGCTACTTTGTTGAATTTGCTCCCACTACAACTAATAAAATTGATTATGCCTATGTGGAGAGTAATCATTTTATGCATGAGACTCATGATAAGAATGCTTTATGTGATAGTTATATTGTTGAGTTTGCTCATGATGCTACTGAAAGTTATTATGAGAGAGGAAAATATGGTTATAGAAATTTTCATGTTACTAAAATACCTCTCTATGTGCTGAAATTTTTGAAGCTACACTTGTTTTATCTTCCTATGCTCGTTACTTTGCTCTTCATGAACTTGTTTATTTACAAGATTCCTATGCATAGGAAGCATGTTAGACTTAAATGTGTTTTGAATTTGCCTCTTGATGCTCTCTTTTGCTTCAAATACTATTTCTTGCGAGTGCATCATTAAAACTGCTGAGCCCATCTTAATGGCTATAAAGAAAGAACTTCTTGGGAGATAACCCATGTGTTATTTTGCTACAGTACTTTGTTTTATATTTGTGCCTTGGAAGTTGTTTACTACTGTAGCAACCTCTCCTTATCTTAGTTTTGTGTTTTGTTGTGCCAAGTGAAGCCTCTAATCGAAGGTTGATACTAGATTTGGATTTCTGCGCAGAAACAGATTTCTATCTGTCACGAATCTGGGCTGTTTTCTCCGTAGAAAAATCATAAAAATATGCCAATTTACGTGCGTGTTCCTCGGATATGTACGCAACTTTCATTAGTTTTGAGTTTTCTGATCTGAGCAACGGAAGTATTTATTAAAAATTCGTCTTTACGGACTGTTCTGTTTTGATAGATTCTGCCTTTTATTTCGCATTGCTTCTTTCGCTGTGTTGGGTGGATTTCTTTGTTCCATTACCTTCCAGTAGCTTTGAGCAATGTCCAGAAGTGTTAAGAATGATTGTGTCACCTCTGAACATGTGAGTTTTTGATTATGTACTAACCCCTCTAATGAAGTTTATGAGAAGTTTGGTGTGAAGGAAGTTTTCAAGGGTCAAGAGAGGAGGATGATATACTACGATCAAGAAGAGTGAAAAGTCTAAGCTTGGGGATGCCCTGGTGGTTCATCCCAGCATATTTCAAGAAGACTCAAGCATCTAAGCTTGGGGATGCCCAATGAAGGAGATATGCCCTAGAGGCAATAATAAATTGGTTATTATTTATATCTTTATGTTTATGATAAATGCTTATATATCATGCTATAATTGTATTAACCGAAACATTAGTACATGTGTGATATGTAGACAACAAAGAAGTCCCTAGTGTGCCTCTTAAACTAGCTTGTTGATTAATTGATGATTAGTTTCATAATCATGAACATTGGATGTTATTAATAACAAGGTTATATCATTGTATGAATGATGTAATGGACACACCCAATTAAGCATAGCATAAGATCTCGTCATTAAGTTATTTGCTATAAGCTTTCGATACATAGTTATCTAGTCCTTATGACCATGAGATCATATAAATCACTTATACCGCAAAGGTACTTTGATTACACCAAACGCCACTGCGTAAATGGGTGGTTATAAAGGTGGGATTAAGTATCCGGAAAGTATGAGTTGAGGCATATGGATCAACAGTGGGATTTGTCCATCCCGATGACGGATAGATATACTCTGGGCCCTCTCGGTGGAATGTCGTCTAATGTCTTGCAAGCATATGAATGAGTTCATAAGAGACCACATACCACGGTACGAGTAAAGAGTACTTCTCAGGAGACGAGGTTAAACAAGGTATAGAGTGATACCGAAGATCAAACCTCGGACAAGTAAAATATCGCGAGACAAAGGGAATTGATATTGTATGTGAATGGTTCATTCGATCACTAAAGTCATCGTTGAATATGTGGGAGCCATTATGGATCTCCAGATCCCGCTATTGGTTATTGGTCGGAGTGAGTACTCAACCATGTCCGCATAGTTCACGAACCGTAGGGTGACACACTTAAAGTTGGATGTTGAAATGGTAGTACTTGAATAAGGAATGGAGTTCGAATATTTGTTCGAAGTCCCGGATGAGATCCCGGACATCACGAGGAGTTCCGGAATGGTCCGGAGAATAAGATTCATATATAGGATGTCATTTTATGTGAATTAAAATGTCACGGAAGGTTCTATGGAAGGTTCTAGAAGGTTCTAGAAAAGTCCGGAAGAAACCACCAAGGAAGGTGGAGTCCACATAGGACTCCACCTCCATGGCCGGCCAACCCTAGGTGGGGAGGAGTCCCAAGTGGACTCCCCCTTAGGGGGCCGGCCACCCCCCCATATGGGAGGTGGAACTCCCACCTCTAGTGGGAGTCCTAGCTTGGCTAGGTTTCCCCTCCATATGGAAGGTTTTTGGTTCGGGTCTTATTCGAAGACTTGGACACCAACACTTGGGGATCCACCTATATAATGAGGGGCATAGGGGAGGGGGCCGGCCACCACAAAGCCACAAGTTGGCCGCACCCCCTTGAGGCCGGCCACCCCCTCCCAAACCCTAGCCGCCCCCCTCTCCTCCATAACTCCCGCGTAGCTTTAGCGAAGCTCCGCCGGACTTCTCCACCACCACCGACACCACGCCGTCGTGCTGTCGGATTCAAGAGGAGCTACTACTTCCGCTGCCCGCTGGAACGGGGAGGTGGACGTCGTCTTCATCAACAACCGAACGTGTGACCGAGTACGGAGGTGCTGCCCGTTCGTGGCGCCGGAACCGATCGTGATCAAGATCTTCTACGGGCTTTTGCAAGCGGCAAGTGAACGTCTACCGCAGCAACAAGAGCCTCCTCTTGTAGGCTTTGGAATCTCTTCAAGGGTGAGACTCGATAAACCCCTCGTTGCTACCGTCTTCTAGATTGCATCTTGGCTTGGATTGCGTGTTCGCGGTAGGAAAAATTTTGTTTTCTATGCAACGTTGTCCTACAGTGGTATCAGAGCCGTGTTTATGCATAGATGGTTGCATGAGTAGAACACAATGGTTTTGTGGGCGTTGATGCTCTTGTTATCTTTAGTTTGAGTACTTTGCATCTTTGTGGCATAGTGGGATGAAGCGGCCCGGACTAACTTTACATGACCGCGTTCATGAGACTTGTTCCTCGTTCGACATGCAACTTGTATTGCATAAGAGGCTTTGCGGGTGTCTGTCTCTCCTACTATAGTGAAGATTCAATTTACTCTTCTATTGACAACACTAGTATCACCGTTGTGGTTCATGTTCGTAGGAAGATTAGATCTTACTCGAAAACCCTAAACCACGTAAAATATGCAAACCAAATTAGAGACGTCTAACTTGTTTTTGCAGGGTTTGGTGATGTGATATGGCCATAATATGATGATGAATATGTATGAGATGATCATTATTTTATTGTGGCAACCGGCAGGAGCCTTATGGTTGTCTTTAATTTTCATGTTGAGTAGTATTTCAAAGTAGTTGTAATAGTTGCTACATGAGGTGAACAACCATGAAGACGGCGCCATGGACCTTGACGCTACGCCGACGATGATGGAGATCATGCCCGAAGATGATGGAGATCATGTCCGTGCTTTGGAGATGAAGATCAAAGGCGCAAAGACAAAAGGGCCATATCATATCACATATGAACTGCATGTGATGTTAATCCTTTTATGCATCTTATTTTGCTTAGAACGCGACGGTAGCATTATAAGATGATCCCTCACATTAATATCAAGATAATAAAGTGTTCTCCCCTCGTATGCACCGTTGTAACAGTTCATCGTTTCAAAGCATCTCGTGATGATCGGATGTGATAGATTCAACGATTCACATACAACGGGTGTAAGCCATGTTGCACACGCGGAATACTTGGGTTTGCTTGACGAGCCTAGCATGTACAGACATGGCCTCGGGACAACGGAAACCGAAAGGTTGAACACGAGTCATATGGATGATATGATCAACATGTTGATGTTCACCATTGAAGCTACATCATCTCACGTGATGATCGGTTTTTGGTGTAGTGAATTTGGATCGTGTACCACTTAACAACTATGAGGGATGTTGTATTAAGTGGGAGTTCATTAGTAATTAGATTAAAACATGAACTAATTATCGTAAACATAGTCTGAGTAGTATTTTGAATTAATTTTGTAGTATTGGCATCCGTTTTCTACTATGCGCTAGTCTTGTTATTGAGATAGAAATACTGTTAAAATCTGACAAGAAACTTTACGGATTGGTACCGTATTGTTAATGAATCAAGAAATGATTAAGTCCTATTGCAAACTTTTAGTAAACCTCACTTTGTTGATTCAGAGAGCTATGGTTTCAATTAGTACCTAAAGTTATCTTGTCTCTGTGAAACTTGAAGTTCAAATCTGTTTGAAAAGTAAGGAGCTGAAAATTTAGTTTTCAGAAATAATCAAGGTACGAGATATATGTGATATCTAAGACCTTATTGCAAGATGATAGAATATAAATTTGGTGAGACTACATAAACTCATAAGTTTTATGGGAATGTACGAAGGTTGAAGACGCAAGGCGTCCCAATCCTCCAACTATTGGGGCACTAACGATATTCGCATATCCATGAAGTGATTGTCCTTAGTATGCACCGCTGCTAAGACTCGTCGTTTCGAAGCATCACGTGATAATCGGGTGTTATAGATTCTACGTGTGCTTCCAACGGGTGCAAGCCAGATTTGCATATGTGAATACTAAGGTTTAAACTTTATGAGCCTAGCATGTACAGACATGGTCTCAGAAAGTTATCATGAATTGATGGATAAAATTATGAGTGAAATTGTTCATCGTATTACAAAGTTACTAATAGTGAAATCTGAAACACTTGTCATATGATGATCAACTTCAAAGTAAGAACCTCAAGGTTATTGGTAATTGACCAACAAACCTAGAAGTTATTGATGTTGAAATGTTTTTCTGAATAATGAGGAAAGCTAAAAGAGAAACTGCAAAAGATATTTTGGCAAAAGAAAAGAAAAGACTAGAAAGTCTAGCTCAGGTGTATATAAATGATATACATGTAATGGTTGTATTCCTAGTTAAGTCACACAATGAAATTCTTGGGTATTAGTACCATATTGGTTGGTATGAAGTGTCATACAAAACAACGCAATACAAGAATACAATGGCCTAAGTGACTGACAAGGAATATGATAGGAATGCACGTCTGGAACAAAATAAAGTGTTATTATGTTCGTCGTTGGCATTCTATCTAGCCCTTAGAATTTATAATAAAGAACTTAATAATTGTTATTTTGCTCTGGTCAAATGAAAACAATGAGTTGTTCAAATTATGACATTACTCCATGTACGATGGATAAGTTATTATAAATCTTAATGGTGAAACACACATACATAACACTGACGCTAAAAATGCCATAAGGCAAATGATTTGAATTCCACTTATTTGTGGAACCGCAATTTAGGTCATGTTAGAAAGGATCGCATGAAGGAACTCCATGCAAATGGATTTTTGGAGTCATTCGATTTGTTGAATCGTTTGGCACTTGCAAAATCTTTTCTAAAAAGTAATGACTGAAATACCGTTCATAGGCCGAAGAGTTGAACGGGCAACTAACTTAGTGAAAACATACATAATGATATATGTGGTTCACTGGGCATAGTTGTGTGCGGAAGATTCTTCTACTTCATGAAAACTTTCAAACAATGAATTGAGTATATATGTGGATATATTCAATAAGGAAAAGTTTGAAACATTTGAATAGGATTCAAATAAATTTCAGCATGAAGTGGAAATCGTCGTAATAGAAAAATCAAATATCTATGATTGGATCATGGTGGAAATATTTGAATTACGAGTTTTAGCGAACATCTAAGAGAGTTATGAAATTGTTCTACAACTCACATTTCTTAGAGTATCATAATGATGATATAGTATCCGAGATATGTATCCAAACCTTGTTGGATTAATGATGAGATAAAATATTATGACACCATTATATTTTTGTGGATTATGCTTTAGTGACTACCGCTTTTACACTAAATAGAGCATCATCATGATCCGTTGAAATGACACCATACAAGTTATGGTATGGGTATAAACCCTAATAGTCTTTTCTTTAAATTTTGGTCTACGAATTTACAACCAAAATCGGATGAATGTCTTTGTTGGTTATCCCAGAGATTTAATTGGGAATTCTTCCCACGAGACAAAGACAAAAGTGTTTGTCAATGTTTCTTATTTCCGAGAAATTGTTTCTAGTGAAGTATTTGAGTGGGAGAACAATATAATTTGATAAGGTTTATGAACCTGAGCATAATGATCAGAGTAGCGCAGCATCGGAATTGGTTTCGGAAGCGGCCATAACGATCATGGCTCCCATGACTACAAAGTGTTTTAGCCATGGAGATCGAAGTACATATTGAATCTTGTAGGTATGGTTTACTTTGTGATCAAATAAATGATTTGTGAACAAAGGATTGATTTTGAACAATGATAAACCAACTACAAACAAAGAAGTTATGATGGGCCCTGACTCCGTTAAAATGGCTATACGCCATGAAATCCAAGATAGATGAATACTTTTTGAAAGTAAATGGATCTATAAAATTGATGGACTTGGATGAAATATCTTTGAAGAAGCTTGACTTGTCGAAAAGTTGTTTACGACAAAGTTCAAAGAGTTGACTACGACAAGATTAGATCTTCCGTAGCAATGCTTATAGTCTATATGGATTACTCTAGTAATCACTACATATTTCTTTTATGAGATATGTTAGAAGGATGGCAAAATACATTACTTATCAGAAGTGTGTATTAAAGGTGTATACAAGATACAACCAAGAGTTTTGCTGGTCCGTGGAATACTAGATAGGTATACGAACTTCAATTGGAATGAAGTAAGTATCACGGAGTTGGAATCTTCACCAGATGAAATAGTCAAAGAGTTTTTGATTTCATCAGAGACGATGAAGAAACTTGCATTTGCAAGAAATTAAGTGGGAGCGCTAAGACATATTTATAATACTTTATGTAGGTGACATATAGTTGGTTATAAATAATGTAATTATATACTTGATTAAAAGGATTCATTGAGAAATTAACTTCAATGAAAGGATATGGACTGAAACAAATTTAGTGTCAAGATCTATGAAGATAGATTGAAACACAAAATAAGTTTAAGTCAAAGTACATAGAATGGATATTGAAATAGTTTAATATAGAAATATTAAGAAGATGTTCTTGTCATGTGAAGTTTTAACAAGATTTGAGTGTATCTGACACTCAATGAGTAAAAACACATGAGTGACTTTAGATCACGAATAATATGTACACAATCAGATATCTTGTGCTCTAAAATGTTATGAGCATATACCAGAATGATTCATGAGATGATCATTGAAAAACAGTAAAAATATTCTTGAAGTACTTAAGAAGAACCAAGAATATATATATATATATATAGTTTTGTATGGAGAAATGACAAACAAATCACTGTAAGATGTTGCACTGATATTTGTTTTGTCACATATGAAAATAAAATTTCAATCTCAAATTAGACTAAGTGTTGTTTTAAAAGGTAGCACAATGAGCTAGAAGTTGTCTATGCTAGATTTAGAATAGTTCTAAATATTGTGATGGATTCTACAAAAGAAGGCAGAATATGTCATTGTTTTGACAAATGACAAAGGATGTTAAAGTCAAGAGGTTCTTTGAGAACTTGGTGTAGTTCCGACAGAGTCAGAATTTTGAAGCTATATTGTGTGTGACAATATTAGTGACATATTTCAGACAGCGGAATTAAGGTTCCACCATAAGATCAAACATATTTAATGCCGACTCATTTGGAAATGAATGATGCGTTGAGACGCAAATGAATTACAAAATACATACGTTTCTGAGCGTGTCAGATCCGTTGACTAAAACCTCTCCCGTGAGCAAAACATGATAAAGCACCAGAAGGCCAAGGTGTTATATCTTTACAAATGTAAACTAGATTATTGACTCTAGTGCAAGTGGGAGACTGAAGGAGATATGCCCTAGAGGCAATAATAAAGTGGTTATTATTTATATCTTTATGTTTATGATAAATGCTTATATATCATGCTATAATTGTATTAACCGAAACATTAGTACATGTGTGATATGTAGACAACAAAGAAGTCCCTAGTGTGCCTCTTAAACTAGCTTGTTGATTAATTGATGATTAGTTTCATAATCATGAACATTGGATGTTATTAATAACAAGGTTATATCATTGTATGAATGATGTAATGGACACACCCAATTAAGCATAGCATAAGATCTCGTCATTAAGTTATTTGCTATAAGCTTTCGATACATAGTTATCTAGTCCTTATGACCATGAGATCATATAAATCACTTATACCGGAAAGGTACTTTGATTACACCAAACGCCACTGCGTAAATGGGTGGTTATAAAGGTGGGATTAAGTATCCGGAAAGTATGAGTTGAGGCATATGGATCAACAAAGGATTTGTCCATCCCGATGACGGATAGATATACTCTGGGCCCTCTCGGTGGAATGTCGTCTAATGTCTTGCAAGCATATGAATGAGTTCATAAGAGACCACATACCACGGTACGAGTAAAGAGTACTTCTCAGGAGACGAGGTTGAACAAGGTATAGAGTGATACCGAAGATCAAACCTCGGACAAGTAAAATATCGCGAGACAAAGGGAATTGGTATTGTATGTGAATGGTTCATTCGATCACTAAAGTCATCGTTGAATATGTGGGAGCCATTATGGATCTCCAGATCCCGCTATTGGTTATTGGTCGGAGTGAGTACTCAACCATGTCCGCATAGTTCACGAACCGTAGGGTGACACACTTAAAGTTGGATGTTGAAATGGTAGTACTTGAATAAGGAATGGAGTTCGAATATTTGTTCGGAGTCCCGGATGAGATCCCGGACATCACGAGGAGTTCCGGAATGGTCCGGAGAATAAGATTCATATATAGGATGTCATTTTATGTGAATTAAAATGTCACGGAAGGTTCTATGGAAGGTTCTAGAAGGTTCTAGAAAAGTCCGGAAGAAACCACCAAGGAAGGTGGAGTCCACATGGGACTCCACCTCCATGGCCGGTCAACCCTAGGTGGGGAGGAGTCCCAAGTGGACTCCCCCTTAGGGGGCCGGCCACCCCCCCCATATGGGAGGTGGAACTCCCACCTCTAGTGGGAGTCCTAGCTTGGCTAGGTTTCCCCTCCATATGGAAGGTTTTTCGTTCGGGTCTTATTCGAAGACTTGGACACCAACACTTGGGGATCCACCTATATAATGAGGGGCATAGGAGAGGGGGCCGGCCACCACAAAGCCACAAGTTGGCCGCACCCCCTTGAGGCCGGCCACCCCCTCCCAAACCCTAGCCGCCCCCCTCTCCTCCATAACTCCCGCGTAGCTTTAGCGAAGCTCCGCCGGACTTCTCCACCACCACCGACACCACGCCGTCGTGCTGTCGGATTCAAGAGGAGCTACTACTTCCGTTGCCCGCTGGAACGGGGAGGTGGATGTCGTCTTCATCAACAACCGAACGTGTGACCGAGTACGGAGGTGCTGCCCGTTCGTGGCGCCGGAACCGATCGTGATCAAGATCTTCTACGCGCTTTTGCAAGCGGCAAGTGAACGTCTACCGCAGCAACAAGAGCCTCCTCTTGTAGGCTTTGGAATCTCTTCAAGGGTGAGACTCGATAAACCCCTCGTTGCTACCGTCTTCTGGATTGCATCTTGGCTTGGATTGCGTGTTCGCGGTAGGAAAATTTTTGTTTTCTATGCAACGTTGTCCTACACCCAAGGCATCCCCTTCTTCATCGACAAATTATCAGGTTCCTTCTCTTGAAACTATATTTTTATTCGGTCACATCTTATGTGCTTTACTTGGAGCGTCTGTGTGCTTTTGTTTTTGTTTTTGTTTGAATAAATTCTTGTGTGGGAGAGAGACACGCTCCGCTGGTTCATATGAACACATGTGTTCTTAGCTTTTAGTATTCATGGCGAAGTTTCTTCTTCGTTAAATTGTTATATGGTTGGAATTGGAAAATGATACATGTAGTAATTTGCTATAATGTCTTGGGTAATGTGATACTTGGCAATTGTTGTGCTCATGTTTAAGCTCTTACATCATATGCTTTGCACCCATTAATGAAGAAATACATAGAGCATGCTAAAATTTGGTTTGCATATTTGGTCTCTCTAAGGTCTAGATAATTTCTAGTATTGAGTTTGAACAACAAGGAAGACGGTGTAGAGTCTTATAATGTTTTCAATATGTCTTTTATGTGAGTTTTGCTGCACCGGTTCATCCTTGTGTTTGTTTCAAATAACCCTGCTAGCCTAAACCTTGTATCGAGAGGGATTACTTCTCATGCATCCAAAATACTTGAGCCAACCACTATGCCATTTGTGTCCACCATACCTACCTACTACATGGTATTTCTCCGCCATTCCAAAGTAAATTGCTTGAGTGCTACCTTTAAATTTCCATCATTCGCCTTTACAATATATAGCTCATGGGACAAATAGCTTAAAAACTATTGTGGTATTGAATATGTACTTATGCACTTTATCTCTTATTAAGTTGCTCGTTGTGCGATAACCATGTTTCTGGGGACGCCATCAACTATTCTTTGTTGAATTTCATGTGAGTTGCTATGCATGTTCGTCTTGTCTGAAGTAAGAGCGATCTACCACCTTATGGTTAAGCATGCATATTGTTAGAGAAGAACATTGGGCCGCTAACTAAAGCCATGATTCATGGTGGAAGTTTCAGTTTTGGACATATATCCTCAATCTCATATGAGAAAATTATTAATTGTTGTTACATGCTTATGCATAAAAGAGGAGTCCATTATCTGTTGTCTATGTTGTCCCGGTATGGATGTCTAAGTTGAGAATAATCAATAGCGAGAAATCCAATGCGAGCTTTCTCCTTAGACCTTTGTACAGGCGGCATAGAGGTACCCCATTGTGACACTTGGTTAAAACATGTGCATTCCGATGATCCGGTAGTCCAAGCTAATTAGGACAAGGTGCGGGCACTATTAGTATACTATGCATGAGGCTTGCAACTTGTAAGATATAATTTACATGATACATATGCTTTATTACTACCGTTGACAAAATTGTTTCTTGTTTTCAAAACCAAAGCTCTAGCACAAATATAGCAATCGATGCTTTCCTCTATGGAGGACCATTCTTCTACTTTCATTGTTGAGTCAGTTCACCTATTTCTCTCTACCTCAAGAAGCAAACACTTGTGTGAACTGTGCATTGATTCCTACATACTTGCATATTGCACTTATCATATTACTCTATGTTGACAATATCCATGAGATATACATGTTACAAGTTGAAAGCAACCGCTGAAACTTAATCTTCCTTTGTGTTGTTTCAATGCTTTTACTTTGAATTATTGCTTTATGAGTTAACTCTTATGCAAGACTTATTGATGCTTGTCTTGAAGTACTATTCATGAAAAGTCTTTGCTTTATGATTCACTTGTTTACTCATGTCATTACCATTGTTTTGATCGCTGCATTCATTACATATGTTTACAAATAGTATGATCAAGGTTATGATGGCATGTCACTCCAGAAATTATCTTTGTTATCGTTTACCTGCTCGGGACGAGCAGGAACTAAGCTTGGGGATGCTGATACGTCTCCGACGTATCGATAATTTCTTATGTTCCATGCCACATTATTGATGATATCTACATGTTTTATGCACACTTTATGTCATATTCGTGCATTTTCTGGAACTAACCTATTAACAAGATGCCGAAGTGCCAGTTGCTGTTTTCTGCTGTTTTTGGTTTCAGAAATCCTAGTAAAGAAATATTCTCGGAATTGGACGAAATCAACGCCCAGGTTCCTATTTTGCCCGGAAGCATCCAGAACACACGAGAACCGCCAGAGAGGGGGCACAGGCCCACCAAACCCTAGGTCGGCGCGGCCAGGGGGGGCCCGCGCCCCCCTATAGTGTGGCCACCCTGTCAGCCCTCCTGCGCCGCCTCTTCGCCTATTTAAAGCCTCCGTCGCGAAAACCCTGAGACGTTCGACGAAACCAGAGAAAACCTTCCAGAGCCGCCGCCATCGCGAAGCCAAGATCTGGGGGACAGGAGTCTCTGTTCCGGCATGCCGCCGGGACGGGGAAGTGCCCCCGGAAGGCTTCTCCATCGACACCGCTGCCATCTCCACCGCCATCTTCATCACCGCTGCTGCTCCCATGAGGAGGGAGTAGTTCTCCATCGAGGCTCGGGGCTGTACCGGTAGCTATGTGGTTAATCTCTCTCCTATGTACTTCAATACAATGATCTCATGAGCTGCTTTACATGATTGAGATTCATATGAGCTTTGTATCGCTACTAGTTGTGTGCTACTCATGTGATGTTATTAAAGTAGTCTATTCCTCCTGCATGGTGTAAAGGTGACTAGTGTGTGCACCATGTGGTTCTTGTCGTAGGCTATGATCATGATCTCTTGTAGATTGTGGAGTTAATTATCATTATGATAGTATTGATGTGATCTATTCCTCCTTCATAGTGTAATGTGGGCAGTGTGTGCACTATGTTAGTTCTTGGTTTATTTTGCAATGATCTATTATGCTCTAAGGTTATTTAAATATGAACATTGAATTGTGGAGCTTGTTAACTCCGGCATTGAGGGTTCGTGTAATCCTATGCAATGTGTTCATCATCCAACAAAAGAGTGTATGTAGCACATATGAGAAAGAGTTATTTATTATGCGATCAATGTTGAGAGTGTCCACTAGTGAAAGTGTAATCCCTAGGCCTTGTTCCTAAATACTGCTATCGCTGCTTGTTTACTGTTTTACTGCGTTACCACTGCTGCAATACTACCACCATCAACTACACGCCAGCAAGCTATTTTCTGGCACCGTTGCTACTGCTCATACTTATTCATACCACCTGTATTTCACTATCTCTTCGCCGAACTAGTGCACCTATTAGGTGTGTTGGGGACACAAGAGACTTCTTGCTTTGTGGTTGCAGGGTTGCATGAGAGGGATATCTTTGACCTCTTCCTCCCTGAGTTCGATAAACCTTGGGTTATCCACTTAAGGGAAAACTTGATGCTGTTCTACAAACCTCTGCTCTTGGAGACCCAACACTGTCTACAGGAAAAGGAGGGGGCGTAGACATCACGCCACTGCTACAAAAAATAGCTGTGGCGCACCTCTGCACGGTGCGCCATTGCTATGTATAAGGCTGGGTCAAACCCATGGTCAAACTTAGTGGTGGCGCACCGCAGGAGAGGTGCGCCACTACTACATTTTTAATAGTGGCCCACCACTTTCCGGTGCGCCACTGCTAAGTAGTAGTGGCGCACTGCCCTCCTGGTGCGCCACTAACACCCATCTTACGGCTAGGCCTTTTCCTAGTAGTGACTCGCTCGCTCGTGAGGGGACCGAGTCACCCCCGTCCTGCCACGGCCATTCCTGGCCGCCACTCCCACCATTCAAGCACTCAAACGATGTGCCACTCAACCCTCTAACGCCTACCCTAACATTTCTACCTCTCACTGTCATATTCGAGCTTGTGCATGGCCTCCCTTTTCTAGGGTTTGGCTGCTGAAGTCGCCATGGTTGCGTCGTCCAGCTCTGAGAGCTTGATGGACTTCATGGCTATGCCTATGGCTCCTACAGCATCTACGCGGTGGTGTCGAGGTCCTTGTGTAGGTCAAGCTAGCCTAGCGGCGCTCCCTGTACTTCCTCTACTTCCATCTTTCATGGTGCTACCATTGATCTAGCGGGGGCTCCCCTACGGTGTTCTAAATGTCAAGGTACGGCTCCTAAGCCCCTCCCTCCGTACCTACTCATCTCTCTATGGATTTCATCTTGATCAAAATTCTAGGGTTTCCTACTGTTGAGCATGGCCGACTTGAATTCTCCAGCTTCAAGGATGTTATAATGGTGGTTCTGGTGTTTTGATGCGTTCTTGGTAAGTAGGACAACATCTAAGCTAGTCCTAAGCATCAATTCTTCCAAACTAGCATTGTTAACTAAATTTCTTCGGTTCTATCAGTCAGCACTTATTAGAAAATGGTTCTAGGGTTCTAATGGATGATCTAATGTCTTTGATGGCTTCATAATGGCTCTAGGTTAATATCTTAACTTATTTATCTTGTGGATTAACAATTGTAGTTACTAGCACTTGTTAATTTTTTTAGTTTTGACAGTTAATTGCCGTTGCTTGGTATTCAACCTAAAATAAATAATTTATAGGTTTGTTTTGTTTCTCTAGCACACTCAAGTAATTATCTAGCACTAAAATCATTTTCTAACACTCAAATCATTATCTAGCACTCAATTTTGATGGTTATTGTTGTCTTTTCATGTGTTGTCTAATTAATGCAGTGCTTATAGAAATTCCTTGAGTTGTTACTTGTTAGTTAGTTGTAGTACCTCAAGTGAGAGCTTAGTATCTTAATTTTTGAGCTTAGTATTGGTTTATAGGTTCTATTGTTCATCATTTAGTTTGTTAGCATTAATTTCCTCTCCTCTCTCTTAGGTCATAGTTCATCCTTGGCTATGACTACATAGCCTCCATTTAAGCATGTCTTTTAGTACTAGTGGTTGTGCCTTGTGCCCTTCTCCACTAGATCTTCTTAGGTGATTCCTAGTGTGGAAATGCAAGGTTAATCTAGGGATTACCAGTGGTGCATGTGCTTGCAATCACTAGCAAGTGTGTGTGCCTTGCTAATGCAATACCAAGGATTAATCCTATGGTGCAAAAATCTACTCCATGGTTTTATTCTGACTATGGCTCTATCATAAGGGATTTTAGCTAAACCTTTGAAGAACTAGGCACTTCCTATTCTGTTGTTGATGGAAAACTGAGCTTGTCCTTCTCCTCCAGTTCCTTGCTTGGGCTTGCTCTCTCATATCTCTCTATATGTGTCTATGTTTGTGTTTCTAGTCTAAGCTAGATCGTGTGATGTGATCTTTAGGGTGTGTGACTCTCCTACTTATTGTGTGAGCAAGTGAATGAGCTTGTGATAGCTATGCCATGCATTTAGGTGACTAAGATGTCTCCATTGTTTTGTGCTACCTCTCTCTCTGTTGGTTTTATGTGACAGGGGGAATGTATTTGCTGGTTACTTGACTCAAACATATGAATTCTATTGAGTTGCCAAAACAGGCATGTCGGTTTGGTGATTTTTTTTGTATCCTCTAGCTCAATTTGGATAGTACCAATAAGAAATTTAATTTGGATTTCTTTCTATCAATTCCTAGAATTATTCCTAGAGTTTCTTGGATTCGGATGATGTATTTTATAGTGATAGAAGCAACCAATTGTTAATCTTAGATAGATTTAGTTTTTATGATTTAAGTTGGATTTCTATATTTGTTTGATTCGGGTTTTCTATGAATCCAAATGCAAGTGGGGTACTAGCCTATTGTTTCTATTGGATTAGTTCAATTCATTAGATCACGTGGAAAACTGCATCTTGCTTTTCCTATTATTCTAGTTATGGGGTTCAATGTTCTAGGGCTACTGCCTATTGCTACTAGTTACTCTAGGATTCCTACACTTGGCTATTTCTATGGATCCTACTGCTATCTGTTAATACTCTGCCTATGTACGACTAGTCCTAGCATTGGTATGCCAGGTTGGTTACTGGTTTGATTTCCATTCTAAAGATCTATGGTCTTCTACTTTGATTTTGAACCCTCACTTTGAATTCCAGAAACTATTTCCTAGGATTCCTAATGGATTTTACATTAAGATGGGTTCACTTTAAGGTAAACCCAGTGTTTTGAGTCGAATGTTGGTTCTAATACTTGTGCAGGTTAAGTGCTGATAAATAAATTGTGATGGAAATGGTGTTGATCAAAAGAATAACGTGAATATGATGCTCAAGATGGTACTGGTGATGGTGAGGTGGTGGTGTTGGCTGTGTAGTGTAGGATAGATAGGATAGATATGGTTTTAGGGTTTTCTATTTCTAGTTTGTATTTCAGGTCACTTTATTGTTCTTTTTATTTCTGGTCCATTCATGTTGTAAGTGACTTTGTAGAGAGTGGATTTTCTGATCACGAGGATAACTACGCATGCGCTCAACATTGTTGGATTCTGCCATCTTTATTTGTCTACACTAATGGCACCGACACGGCTCTATTGTGAAATCTTGTTGAACAGCTAGTGGTTTGGTGCAGGAAAAGAAAGAGCAGTGTGGCGATCAAGGCTAGCTATTGACCCTATCTCCCAGTGCAAGAAAAAAAAACATTTTTTGTGAATAGAAGCACATGGACAAAATAGGTGGTGAGCACACGGCCACTCAAGAAGAAAAAATCTGAGGAGCTCCACAGTGCATACATGTTTTGGTAACAAAGTGCACTACGTGTATTGTAAGCGCTAAAACCTAAAATACATGCCCGCCCATGTGTCGAAACTAGTTGTTTGTTGATTGATGGGAAACTACACAGAGCAGCATTCACATGTTTGTTGTTTCCGTGGCGGAATGTTTGTTATTTTGGTACTTCATGTGAGAATTATACGATTGGAATTTAGTGGCTTGACTTCTTCATCATTGCACCATGCCTAGTTGCTCTTCATCGACGAGTGGTGAGCAACAAACTACAGCACGACAGACATACAGTGTGCGGGCCAACGCAGAGAACCCTGCGCCGCCTAGTTTAACATCTTATCTAACGTTGTTAGACACATGTCAGATAGATAGTGTATGCTCAGCTACCCACTTCATTCCTGACTTCGTAATAGTTTAGAGATTAATAAAGAAGTTGCTTGTGAGCATTTTTGTACCAAGTTTGTATTTTTTGATTTTTATTTATTTAGTTCTGAATATTAGAGTTTGGCCCTTATTATTACTTAAACTCAAATTTTCAAATTTGAATTCTATTTATTAATTATATATGAATATGATTGAGTTTGATATTGAGAGTGTAAATTATATAGTTTAAATTTTTATTCAAATTATTTGAATTCAAGTTTGACCAAAGCCAAACCTCAATTTTGAATTCAAAAATATGGAAAGTGTGTTGGTTTAGGTTAGGTTCTTATCACACAAGGTTTAACACTCAAAAGATGAAATTAGTTTTTCATCTTTTTAGCTTACCCACATTCTAGAATGCTCAAAGTTCATGCCGAAATTTGAATTTCAAATCCCAATGCCTAACTTAGGTAAATTTCAACACTGGAGTTTACATTTTGATCACTTTGATTCTTAAAGATCAAATTTCAAAATTTTCCGTTATTTTTGATATATGCATGCTATGCAAACACACAAATTAGACATCTACCCTTGCCAAGGTCCTATTCTTCGAGGTGTTACATAACTACAACTGTTTTATAGAGAGGTGGTCAATATATATATATATATATATATATATATATATATATATATATATATATATATATATATATATATATATATATATATATATAGGGGCACCATGGTGCCCGGGCACCAAACGTGTATTTCGTACATACCTGGAGTGTACGTGTCTAAATTACACATACCTAAGGTTTACATTCCTAGCATATACACATACAAGTTACACATACCTAACATTTACATACTTAACATACCACTACAAGAAAAGTTGCCATGGCCGACGAAGTTGAAGTCGCGCCGTGGTTGCTGGTGTACCATGGCCGACGATTTTTGGTCCCTCCGTGGTGCATGTCAAAACTTTTTTTTTCTCATTTTTGAGGCCACCTAGCCCGACGAAAGCGGCCAAAACGTCGCGTATGGTGGCCCGGGACGTGGTGCATCTCGAAATCTCGGGTTCGCCGGCCGAGTCAACGCAAATCCGCACCGCCGAGGGATGTAGGGCCCATATGGCAGCCTCTCTGGCATTGTTTTTTTTCTAGATCGCGCCATCTCGTTCAACGTTCTCCGATCAAGCCGTTTACGATGCAGGATCATGGGTCCCGCATGTCATCCTCTATGAACCAAAATTCTTTCTATTCTTGGATTTTTTTTGACCCCCTGATTTCTGGCTACTTCCTTTTTCTTTTGATCCCTTGCCGCCTTGGAAACGTTGAGACCGCTGCTGCTAAATGGGACCCGCATGTCATCCTCTATGTGTAATCAACTTTCTTTTCTTGGAGTTTTTTTTGGCACCTCAAATTTGGTCACTTGCCTTTTTCTTTCGATCCCCTGCCGCCTCTCAAACGGTGATACCGCTGCTGCTAACTGGGACCCGCATGTCATCCTCTATGTACTATAAAACTTTCTTTTCTTGAATTATTTTTGGCACCTCATATTTGGTCACTTACCTTTTTCTTTCGATCCCCTGCCGCCTCTCAAGCGGTGATACCGCTGCTGCTAAATGGGACCCGCATGTCATCCTCTATGTACTATAAAACTTTCTTTTCTTGAATTATTTTTTGCTCCTCATATTTTTTCACTTGCCTTTTTCTTTCGATCCCCTGCCGCCTCTCAAACGGTGATACCGCTGCTGCTAAATGGGACCCGCATGTCATCCTCTATGTACTATAAAACTTTCTTTTCTTGAATTATTTTTGGCTCCTGATATTTTTTCACTTGCCTTTTTCTTTCGATCTCATGCCACGTTTGAAACGTTGAGGAACCTGCAGGCTTATGGGACCCGCATGTAATCATGTATGTACTATAAAAGTTCATTTTCTTGGTTTTTTTTCACCCTCTGATTTTTGGCAATTTCTTTTTTCTTTTGATCCCCTGCCGCCTCTCAAACGGTGATACCGTTGCTGCTAAATGGGACCCGCATGTCATCCTCTATGTACTATAAAACTTTCTTTTCTTGAATTATTTTTGGCTCCTCATATTTGGTCACTTGCCTTTTTCTTTCGATCTCATGCCACGTTTGAAACGTTGAGGAACCTGCTGGCTCATGGGACCCGCATGTCATCCTCTATGTGCTATAAAAGTTTATTTTCTTTATTTTTTTTTCACCCTCTGATTTTTGGCTATTTCCTTTTTCTTTTGATCCTGCCGCCTTGGAAACGTTGGGTAAGCTGCTGACTCATGGGACCCGCATGTCATCCTCTATGTACAATCAACTTTCTTTTTCTTTTGATCTCAAGCCGCATTTGAAACGTTGAGACCGCTGCTGCTAAATGGGACCCGCATGTCATCCTCTACGTACAATAAAGTTTCTTTTCTTGGATTATCTTTGGCTCCTGATATTTTGTCACTTGCCTTTTTCTTTCGATCTCATGCCGCCTTTGAAACGTTGAGTAAGCTGCTGGCTCATGGGTCCCGCATGTCATCCTCTACGAACAATAAAAGTTTCCTTTCTTGGAGTTATTTTTTAACCCTAATTTCTGGCTATTTGCCTTTTTCTTTTGATCTCCTGCCCCCTACGAAACGACGAGGTCGCTGTTGGCATGTGGGTCCCCCATGTCATCCTCTATGAACAATAAAAGTTTCCTTTGATGGATTTATTTTGAACCCCTAATTAATTTCTGGATATTTCCCCTGCCGCCTTGGAATCGTTGAGGATCTGCTGCCTCATGGGTCCCGCATGTCATCCTCTCGTAACGGTAAATGTTTATTTTCTTGGATTTTGTTGACCAAATGATTTTTGGCTTATTTTTCTTTCGATCACGTGCAGCCTTTAAAACGTTGAGGACGCTGGCTCACGGGTCCCACATGTCAACCTCTATGAACAATAAACGCCGAGGATGTCGCCTCATGGGTCCCGCATGTCATCCTCTCGTAACGAAAATGTTTCTTTTCTTGGATTTTTTACCAACAGATTTATGGTTTATTTTTTCTTTCCATCCCCTGCCTTTAAAACGTTGACGACGTTGTTGGCTCATGGGTCCCCGATGTCAGCCTCCCCGTACAAGAAACATATGATATCTTGATTATTTTGCAGATAATAAACAATGTATTGCGCTCTGAGCTATTTCAAACGGATAATTAAATCTTTATTTTTACATAAACAAACTTATATGTTGAATCTCCTTGTTTTTTTGTCTTTGCGAAGCATAGGACTTTCCTGTTTTTTTAGAAAATTCGGAACTTTCCTGTTTTGGAGTGGGCTGAAATTGTACGAGTCAAAAGGCCAAGCAGGATAGTTCGAAGGCCCGTATGTCCGAGATGCAGCCCAATTGAAATCTTTCTTCTTGGATTTTTTTCACCCCCTGATTTCTGGCTACTTCATTTTTCTTTTGGTTTTGTGCCGCCTTGGAAACGTTGAGACCGCTGCTGCAAAATGGGACCCGCATGTCATCCTCTAAGTAAATAAAATTTCTTTTGGTGGATTATTTTTGGCTCCGATATTTGGTCACTTGCCTTTTTCTTTTGATCCCGTGCAGCCTCTCAAACGGTGATACCGCTGCTAATTGGGACCTGCATGTCATCCTCTATGTACAATCAAGTTTCTTTTCTTGAATTATTTTTGGCTCCTGATATTTGGTCACTTGCCTTTTTCTTTCGATCTCATGCCACGTTTGAAACTTTGAGGAACCTGCTGGCTCATGGGACCCGCATGTCATCCTCTATGTACTATAAAAGTTCATGTTCTTTGTTTTTTTTTACCCGCTGATTTTTGGCTATTTCCTTTTTCTTTTGATCCCCGCCGCCTTGAAACGTTGAGTAAGTTTGCTAGCTCATGGGACCCGCATGTCATCCTCTATGTCCATCAACTTTATTTTCTTGGATTTTTTGACCCCTAATTTCTCGGCTACTTTCTTTTTCTTTGGCTCTCGAGCCGCATTTGAAACGTTGGGACCGCTGCTGCAAAATGGGACCCGCATGTCATCCTCTATGTAAATAAAGTTTCTTTTCTTGGATTATCTTGGGCTCCTGATATTTTGTCACCTGCCTTTTTCTTTCGATCTCATGCCGCCTCTGAAACGTTAAGTAAGCTGCTGGCTCATGGGTCCCGCATGTCATCCTCTACGAACAATAAAAGTTTCCTTTCTTGGAGTTATTTTTTACCCCTAATTTCTGGCTATTTGCCTTTTTCTTTTGATCTCCTGTCCCCTTTGAAACGATGAGGACGCTGTTTGCAGGTCGGTCCCACATGTCATCCTCTATGAACAATAAAACTTTCCTTTCATGGATTTATTTAGAACCCCTAATTAATTTACTGGCTATTTCCTTTTTTTTTCTTTGATCCCCGCCGCCTTGGAAACGTTGAGGATGCTGCTGCCTCATCGGTCCCGCATGTCATCCTCTCGTAACGATAAATGTTTTCTTTTCTTGGATTTTTTACCAACCGATATTTGGTTTATTTTTATTTTCGATCCTCGCCGCCTTTGAAACGTTGAGTAAGATGCTGGCTCATGGGTCCCTGATGTCAGCCTCCCCGTACAAGAAACATGTGATATCTTGATTATTTTGTAGACAATAAACAGTGTATTTCGCTCTGAGCTATTGCAAACGGATAAATTAAATCTTTATTTTTACAACTTATATCTTGAATCTCCTTGTTTTTTGTTTTGGCGAAGCATAGGACTTTCCTGTTTTTTTTTTTTGAGAAAAATCTGAACTTTCATGTTCTGGAGTGGGCTGAAATTGTACGAGTCAAAAGGCCCAGAAGGATAGTTCGAAGGCCCAGATGTCCGTGATGCAGCCCAATTGAAATCTTTCTTTTCTTGGATTTTTTTCACCCCCTGATTTCTGGCTACTTCATTTTTCTTTTGGTCCTGTGCCGCCTTGGAAACGTTGAGACCGCTGCTGCAAAATGGGACCCGCATGTCATCCTCTATGTACAATAAAGTTTCTTTTCTTGGATTATTTTTGGCTCCTGATATTTGGTCACTTGCCTTTTTCTTTCGATCTCATGCCACGTTTGAAACGTTGAGGAATCTGCTGACTCATGGGACCCGCATGTCATCCTCTATGTACAATAAAAGTTTGATTTCTTGGATTTTTTTCACCCTCTGATTTTTGGCTATTTCCTTTTTCTTTTGATCCCCTGCCGCCTTTGAAACGCTTAGTAAGCTGCTGGCTCATAGGTCCCACATGTCAGCCTGTATGAACGATAAAGCTTTCCTTTCTTGGAGTTTTTTTTTACCCTCTAATTTCTGGCTACTTTCATTTTCTTTTGATCTCAAGCCGCATTTGAAACGTTGGGACCACTGCCGCACAATGGGACCCGCATGTCATCCTCTATGTACAATCAAGTTTCTTTTCTTGGATTATTTTTGGCTCCTGATATTTGGTCACTTGCCTTTTTCTTTCGATCTCATGCCACGTTTGAAACGTTGAGGAACCTGCTGGCTCATGGGACCCGCATGTCATCCTCTATGTACTACAAAAGTTTATTTTCTAGGGGTTTTTTTTTCACTCTATGATTTTCGGCTATTTCCTTTTTCTTTTGATCCCCTGCCGCCTTGGAAACGTTGAGTAAGCTGCTAACTCGTGGGACCCGCATGTCATCCTCTATGTACAATCAATTTTCTTTTATTGGAGTTTTTTTTTACCCCCTAATTTCTGGCTACTTTCTTTTTCTTTTGATCTCAAGCTGCATTTGAAACGTTGAGACAGCATGTCATCCTCTATGTACAATAAAAGTTTCTTTTCTTGGATTATTTTTCACCCTCTGATTTTTTGTCACTTGCCTTTTTCTTTCGATCTCATGCCGCCCTTGAAAACGTTGAGGAACCTGCTGGCCCATGGGACCCGCATGTCATCCTCTATGTACTACAAAAGTTTCTTTTCTTGGATTTTTTTCACCCTCTGATCTTTGGCTATTTCCATTTTCTTTTGATCCCCTGCCGCCTTGGAAACGTTGAGTAAGCTGCTGACTGATGGGACCCGCATGTCATCCTCTATGTACAATCAAGTCTCTTTTCTTGGATTCTTTTTACCCTCTTATTTTTTGTCACTTGCCTTTTTCTTTCGATCTCATGCAGCCTCTGAAACGTTGAGGAAGCTGCTGGCTCATGGGACCCACATGTCATCCTCTATACTATAAAAGTTTCTTTTCTTGGATTTTTTTTCACCCTCTTATTTTTGGCTATTTCCTTTTTCTTTTGATCCCCTGCCTCCTTCGAAACGTTGATTAAGCTGCTGACACAAGGGCCCCGCATGTCATCCTCTATGTACAATCAACTTGCAAGATCTTGGAGCGAAAGAGCTTGTATAAGTGGGACCCATATGTCATCCTCTATGTACAATAAAAGTTTCTTTTCTTGGATTATTTTTTGCTCCTGATATTTGGTCAGTTTCCTTTTTCTTTTGATCTCATGCCGCCTCTGAAACGTTGAGTAAGGTGCTGGCTCATGGGACCCGCATGTCATCCTCTATGTACAGTAAAGTTTATTTTCTTAGATTTTTTTTACCCCCTGATTTTTGCTAACTTGCCTTTTTCTTTTCGATCATATGCCGCCTTTGAAATTGAGGTCGCCGCTGGCTCATGGGTCCCACATGTCAGCCTCTATGAACAACAAACCTTTCCTTTGTTGGATTTATTTTTTACCCCCAATTTCTGGCTATTTGCCTTTTTTTCTTTTGATCCCCTGCGGCCTTTGAAACGATGAGGACGCTGCTGGCAGGTCGGTCCCACATGTCATCCTCTATGAAGAATAAAAGTTTCCTTTTTGGATTTATTTTTGACCCCTAATTTCTGGCTATTTGCCTTTTTCTTCTGATCCCTGCCGACTTCGAAATGATGAGGATGCAGCTGGCAGATCGGTCCCACATGTCAGCCTGTATGAACTATAAATGTTTCCTTTGTAGGATTTATTTTTTACCCCTATTTTTAGGCTACTTGCCTTTTTCTTTGAAACGTTGAGGACGCTACTGTCTCATGGGTCCCACATGGCATCCTCTCTGAACAATAAACCTTCATTTCTTGTTAACGACAGGTTTATCAGTATTATTTTCGCAGACTAATACAAGCTCTTTCGCTCCAAGATCTTGCAAGTTAATAGAATAAAGGGATTTCTATTTTCGTGCCCCTCGTTCCTTAGTTGTGCTCAGTTTTCCCCAGCCTCTTAACTTTTCCTCAGTTTTCTCCTTCCTCTAGTTTGAAACCCCTCGGACGGGAGGGTTGCCGTCAGGTCAGAGGCCTTACCGTTACCGTTCTGACGGGTGGGGCTGCACAGATCGAGGTGGGGCTGCACAGAGGGCAGTTCCTCTCTGACCGTCTCGTGCTGACGGGTAGCCATCCATTTGTCGCTGACGCGTGGGCCGTTTTATTTCCTGATTGTATACGCGGTGCTGCCAATAACAAATGGGGCCGCTCTATAGGGCTGCCGCAGCCAATGACCAGTGGGGTCGTCTATTTTTCAAGAAAATACATATATAACCGCTCTGTGTGGCTGCCGCAGCCAATGACCAGTGGGGTCGTCTATTTTTCAGGAAAAGACATATATTACCGCTCTGTGGGGCTGCCGCAGCCAATGACCAGTGGGGTCTTCTATTTATTTAGAGAAAATTATATATTCCCGATCTGTGGGGCCTCCGCAGCCAATAACCGCTGGGGTCATCTATTTATTTAGAGAATATCATATAGAGCCGCTCTGTGGGGCCGCCTCAGCCAATGGCAGGTGACTATTTTCACAGCTTAATCTAAAGTGAATCTTATGCTAAACATGGTGCTTCCCGACGGTGACCTAGCAGTGGCGGCGAGCATAGCCGTTCTGACCATGCCGATATCGGCATCGTTTGGAGGCTGTGGTGCTCGAATCATGGTGGAAATTGCGATATAATTTTTTAAATGCATAATATATAGCTAGATCTCTAAATCGATGCATATGAAGCTACATATATATTCTTGGTCATAATTCCCTTATCTAAAGGGGATGGATGCATGGCTTCACGTCGTCGTCGCTTTCATCGTCAGTATCTTCGTCGTCCGAGTAGTAGTACATGTAATATTAATAGAGTCCATTTATTGCCTAATTCTTTCATGGAAAAATTTAGGTGGAATTTTCATGCAAGATGTCTAAGGCTATCATAGTGTCTGGTATTATGCACTGGCAGATCAGATGCAAGTGCAACCTGCAGGGTGGTAATTTTTGTTTTATTTGCAAAATAGCAAATTTTCACCATATGTGTTGGCACCATGGTTATTAGTTATTAGCTCCGCCACTGATATTATGCAATAGTAACATAGTCTGGAAACGAAACGGAGGGCGAAATACATGTAGCCCCCATAATTAATCACATGCATCATATATGTCGGAACGCGGACGTACCTTCTTGACCAAAGGATCTTCATAGACGACGATGAAGAACTCCTCTATGATCAATGGCAGTGTTGACGGTGGTGGTGGCAATGATGATAATCCACGTGGAAGCCATGGCAATGGATCAAGTGTATGTGAACGAAGAAGAGAGAGGCAGAACCTACTGACACAAGGGATGGCCGTTGTGGGTGTTTATAAGGGAGAGATGACCGTTGTAGGGGTTTACACAATAAATTAAGGAGGAGGTGACCGTTGTGGCCTTGTGGGGGTTTACACAATCAATTAAGGCTAGTCATAGTGCATAGTATCATATTGTTGTATCATGCATATGGTATTTGCCTCCCATGATACTATCACTATAGTGGGTGGTATTATAGGGTAATATCATAATCTTCTAAATTTATTGTTTTGTAGAATCTCAATACAAAATGTGTGTACAAGATCTATTTAGATACTAGCACTATGGCCAGCCTAAGGAGGACATGATCGTTGTGGGGGTAGTCATCTAGGTTTTGTGTTTCGTCAAACTTCCCTTTAAACTTTGACCACATATATAGGAAAAAGTAGTAGCATTTATGACACTAATTTAGTATCCCGAGATCCCTTCAAATGGTAATTCATGATAGTTTATCATTTTGCCGTAATGGCTACAAGAAATGGGTGATTGTTCATCATTTTACCGTGAAAAGTAATGCCTAAAAGAAATGGTAATTCATGATAGTTTATCATTTTACCGTAATGGCTACAAGAAATGGGTGATTGTTCATCATTTTACCGTGGAAAGTAATGGCTACAATAAATTGGTGATGGTGTATCATTTTTTGCGTGAAAAGTAATGGCTACAACAAATGGGTGATGGTGTATCATTTTTTGCGTGAAAAGTACAAATCGGTGATGGTTTATCATTTTTTGCGTGAAAAATAATACCTAAAAGAGTTTATAATTTATCTTGTGAAAAATAATGCAGAAAACCAAACTTTAGCGTACTGGGTAACCGCCCTTTAGCATACATAGAGGGTGGAAGCTAACCGCCGACAGAGAGAGAGAGAGAGGATGGTGGCCCTACTAGAGAGAGATAGGGGTTATCCTGCCCGTTAAATCATACGATCAACGGTCGGCAGGCACGATCCGCGTGACATGGGCTAGACCAATTAGGGCAATGTTGGGCGTCTGTGAGAATTTGTGAAGGGAGAGGGCAAAACTGAGTAGTATCAAGAAACCAAGGGCAAGTGAGTAGTAAACAGACTAAGGAATTCAAATATGAGATTTAAAAAATGAAAAATGCGTGTTTTGTACAATGAAACCCATCTTGGCCTACCTCAAACTATTTGCAATACAAATATACATGAGTGTGAAAATTATGGCCTCATTCAGACAAAGTATGTTTTGGGGAAAGCTGTTTTGGGTAGGGCTTATTGTGGAAAACCATGCACCTTCATAGCTACTAGGTGATTTGAGAAGTGGCAATTTGTGGTAAAACATGATTTATCTACGATTTATCTATGATTTGAGAAGTGGCAACTTGTGGTAAAGACTCCATGAGTAAGTGCCACTCTTTTTCGTAATTTTTTGCACATTAAATAACTCATTTAACTGGTTAATCCCATTTGTTGACTCTCTGTTGACCAGCCACTTGAGGGTAAAACTGAGTATATTGCACTAGCCAGTATTAGCACCCAAGGGGAAAACTGAGCACACAAAAAATGCTAGTATATGACTCGAGGGTATACCTGAGTATATCTAAATTTCCAAGGTTAGACTCGAGGACGTGTTGCGGTGCAGAAGTGGAAGACGTGCCATTGTTGACGCGTGTCGCGGTGCAAACGTGCACTAGTGGACGCGGGTCGCATTTAGGACGCGTAAGCCCCTCTCTCCCTCCCTCTGCACACAGTACGTCTCATTCTCGCTCACGCACGAAACCACGCCTCTCACGTCCCATCAACTTCTCCAAATCGAAGGAAAAACCCCAACCGCCGTACGAGCCCTACCGGCGATGGAGAAGAAGAATGCGCCGGCGGCCATCGCCCCCAAGCCCGTCGCCTCCGAGCCCATCGCATCCGAGCCCGTCGCCGCCGAGCCCGTCGCATTTGAGCCCGTCGCATCCGAGCCCGTCGCCGCCGAGCCCGTCGCCTCCGAGCCCGTCGCCGCCGAGCCCGTCGCCTCCAAGCCCGTCGCCGCCGAGCCCGGCGCCTCAGAGCCCGTCGCTGCCGAGCCCGTCGCCTCCGAGGGCGGCGCATCCAAGCGCGGCGCCTCCGTAAGCTGGGCCTCTCTCGTGGGTGACGGACCACTTCACAAGATCGGCGAATGCTTACTGGCGAATGAGGAGTACGTGGATGCCTACTCTGCTATGAGGCAAGTCTGTAGAAATTGGCGCTCAGGTTTACCTGAGCCCGACGTGCACCTGCACGAATGGATCATGGTAGACCACGCCCTTCCACGCGCCGCTGAGTTCACCTTCCTCCAACTCGGCACATCCCGCTACGTCACCATAGATCTATCGGAAGTTCGTGCAAGGTTAAAATTCCTCCAAATTCCTCCATATCTATAGGGTTAATATATTCTTATTTTCAATCTTAGTGTTGAATGTTATCTTCATCAATATATTTTAGATACTACTTCGTCGGCTTTTGCCGTGGTGTCATCGTGCTTGCCCAGAAGAACCCGCCGCACAAGATACGGCTTCTGAACCCACTCACAAAGGCATCGAACACTATGTTTGAGGCGCAGATGCCATCTGTTTTTGTGAATTCAGTCGCTGTGATCAAATCCCCGACTATGGTCTTAGTTTGCTCACATTACCCGAACGAAATTAGTTGGGTCGATGAGAGCACTCCAACTAAGGATATATATGAAGATTGGGGAGATGGTAGTTTTTCGATGGAGAACCATAGTTTGCGTTGCATTACCCCGTTCAATGGTGAACTGTATGCAATAGCTGTGGATAATTTTGAGTCCGGAAGAATAGTGTGCACCAATGTACAGTTGCAGCAGCGCGCGAGCACTGTCAAGATGGAGACACTAATTTCATTTCCACAACTTGGAAATGACAAGTTCTATCTTGTGAAGTCGGATGGTTGTCAACACCCGGATTTTTAAGTCCGAATGCCTATTATGTCATACATCGCAATCCCAGGAATATTGTTGTTGCGAGGCATAATAGTTAAGTATCACAGTCATCATTCATTACAAACCATAAGTCTTACAAATTGGAATCACATGATCCATATTACACGAATAGTTGATCTATTGATCAAGGAACAAACACAAGTTCATAGTTCAACATAGCGGAAGCGTAAGATACAAGGACTCTCTAGTCCACAGGCCAACGCTTGACGTCGGAAGGCGCTTAGTTGTCGTAGGCGTCCTGCTGGTCATCTCCGTGTTCATCTTCATACTCTGGCCATTGGAATAGCCAGGGACAAAGCCGTGAGTACGTTGAGTACTCGCAAACTCAAACTAATGGAAGTGCAAGACATTCTAGTAGGGTTTGCTAAGCTCTAGTTTATTTGCATAAAGCTAGTTTTAGTTCACAAAGTTTTGAGAAAAGCTTACTCAAGTGCTAACTAACTCAAGTGGGAACACTAGTGTCATCCCCACCATTCAAGTGGTGATTTCAAGTCAAGTCACCACAAGTCATTTCACCATCAACCTTTTCAACTTCATTTTCAAAGATATGACATCGGAAACTGTATGGCCTTTCCAACCGTCCGTAACCGTGGACGCGGCTATTCGAATAGGTTTACACTCTGCAGAGGTTGCACACTTGTGCCACAACATTTGATTTCATCCGTCGGGATTTCCCCGAATAATCGTAACACGATGACGCGGATCATCAACCATAACCTTTCACTTACGAACCCTAGTATGAGCACCTCTCCCCATGAGCTTGGCCTCCCGGTGAAGACCAACTCCGTCAACCTGGAACCGCACAGGCTTGGGCCGGACATTCACCTCATTTCGCATCATATCGTATCTTTTCTTTTGTGGTAGAGGCAGCTTTCGGCATCACCCCGATGACGCTTGTTTAGAGGGAACCCATACTAAGACGCATAAACTTCCAGTTAAGCCCTACCCATAATCAGGTATTGTGGGGGTACTTGAGAATTGGAGAGGTATCGCATTCCAACCAACATCATGTTTTATCAAAAATCACCATCTTCTCTTGGTCATATTCACCTTCAAAAATCATTCAATGGAATGCATCTTCATTCCAAGGTTTCAAAATCCTTTCAAAATCACAAGTCTCCCATCTAGAGTAGTCACATTTAGTTTATTAGCACTAGCTCTAATTCATGAGGGGTGCTACCTTGCTTTGCTTGGAAGAGACTAACTCACTACTCTAATAACTAACTTGTATTTTGACCAAAGTTAACTATAAAAGTAAATCATTTAGAAAACAAGTAAAAACTTGGGATGGGTTCACATAAGAAAAGATAAGAAACATGGTGCCTTGCCCCAAGGGCTTTGCACCTTGCAAGAATATTAGCTTGCATAGTAATTTGGCTTGCCTTGGTAGTTCTCAAACTGTTCCTCCTCCTCCTCCTGGTAGCAACCTTCTTCTTCGGCGTACTCTCCGGTGCTACCGTCTAAATTTGAATACGAGTATAATTACTCACTAATTCAATGGCTATTCCACACATCACAAATAAACACACAACTACTCTATGCACACACATAAATAAACTAGGGTGCATGGGTGGTGGGATTTAAATAGAATTTGTAGTCCAAATGTAGATGATAGTTTCCATAGGGTTCTTGAGAAATAATTTCCTCTCATTGAAATCTTCTTAAGATTTAATTTCTCCAACAATCATGGATGAACTCATATTGACCGAAATCAAAAGTTCATCATCATCATCATCATTTGGTAGAATGATTTAAATGAGGTGGAACACCTCATACCATTTAAATAACACTACATTTGATTTAAATCTCAAGAAATTCATATAAGAGAGTTTGGAACCAGGGGTTCAAACATCCCATGAATTCATGTGAGACAAGTTTAAATGAAGTGTAATACTTCACACAATTTAATTCTAATAGTTTTGGACAATATCAACTAGTTAAACTAGTCAAAATATCCACTCATTAAACCATGGCATGATCATGCAAAGTGACCACACCATTTTATTGCATAAACAATTAGTGTAAGTCAAAAATGAGCTATTAGAGTTGGAATTAACTTAATATCTATTTTGGTTGATTTTTAAGAATTATTTGAATAGGGAAAAGTCCCTGGCTTGTTATTGTTGTCACATTAATTCTACAAAGAGATTGACCATGAGGCCAGTGGCATTGGATAGAGAATTTCAGTGGCTTTCTAACAATGTCAAATTCACTAAATTTGGTTTAGCCAATTTGAAACTATTTAATTTCAAAGTTTGGGCAGTATTGAAATTGGGTGAAATTGATTTAAACGAATTTTGAATAAAAGGGCCGGCGGGAAAACGAAGCTGGGCCGATTTGAAATAAAACGGCCCACCTCAGCCCACCACGCGTCTGTGCCCGCGTGGGCTGCCTGACAGGGGGGTCCCGCATGTCAGCGGCGTTTAAAACCCGAAACGGTACGAGCGACGTGGCGCGTTGGATTAGAAGGCAATCCAACGGCGCACGGTCGTCGTCTTCTCCGGCGAGAAGCAGAGGTTCGGGCGGCGAGCCTAGGGGGTGGGAGAGCTAACCAGGGCTCCCGCGGTGGCTGGCAGTGTGCGTGATGTCGATGTGGACGACGGCGGTTCTCCTGGTACCGGCGGCGACTCCTGGATCGGCTCCAATCGACGGCGGCGAGGTGCGGTACTGGCGGGCTCCGATCTTCAAATTGAAGCAACTCCGGCGACAATCGAGCGAGTGGTTTGGTGGAGGAGAAGCAGTGGAGGGTGGTGAACGAGATGGTGTGCTCAACTTCGTCCAGGGAACGCTGTATTTATAGATGGCCAAGGGTGCGGCTTGGCCGTGAAGAAGTCGACCATGGCGCGGCTTCTCCGGCAAGCGATCGAGCTAGGCGAGGTGGTGGCAGTGTTCTACGGCTCCTGGCGATGCTATTGGCGGCGACAGCGGGGTCGGGCGGTGGCTAAACGGGTCGCATTGCTTCCGTGTCTGCCGTGTTGGTCGCGGGATCGCGTTGTCGTCTCCGGCGACGGCGGGCACGGGTCGGGGTCGAGGGCATGTCTGGTGGCTGCGTGGCGACGCGGCGATGCTCAATGGCTGGTCAGCGAGTCCAGGGCGTGCTCGTGGTGATGGCGCGGTGCGTGGCCAGTGTGTGCCCGCGGCGTGCACACGCGCGACGTGCGCGGCGTCCAGGGCGCCATGGACGCGTGCTGGTCTCGGCGTTGTCGAGCTCCTCCTCGACCAGGGCTGGGCTAGGGTGGCGTAGGAGAGGTGGTGGCACACGGTGGCGCAGGGGCCAGGGTTGGGGAAGCAAGGGGAGAGGGGGTGGTGCGGCATGGCCGGCATGTGGCCGGCATGGCCATGCCATGCTTGCTCTCTCTCCCTCCTTAGCTCCACTATGCTTTATTTAGGGTTTAAGGGGACCAGGGAGCATTGTAGGATAGCTTTAGTTTAAATTTGGATGAGGTAGATCACTATTTGCAATAGTTGCAAATAGTGCCCAATTTTGGAAAATGCAAAATTATCCAAATTGGAAAAAGTTCAAAAGGTGAAAGTTTGTGATATGTGAAGGTTGAGATAAGTTGTAATTGACCAGAGATGAATTGAGGTGGTGGTGGAAAAATTAGATTTCAAAATTTGGCCAAAATGGCTAAGTGGAGATTGTTGACAATGTTAAAAAGTCAAGACTTTGGATGAGCATAGCTAGTGATCCAAGATGAATTTGGCAGGGTGGTCTTCATCAAAGTTGTTCACCTTGATGTTGACTTTGAAATGGTGCAAAGAGTTAGCAAAGATTGGTTTGGGAAAATTGAATTGCAGGGGCTCAAAGTGGTGATCAGACTAAAATTGGCAGATTTGGTCATCATCACATGTGAGTGGGAAAAGTGTTTGAAATTCATTTGAATTGTGCAACCCTGGTTCCAAAAGTTGTAATAAGTGTTTAATAACATTATTCCACTAATGGTGAAGACCAAATAGGTCTAGGGTCAAAATTTATAAAAATGCCATAGGGCATATGTGAGGGTTTTTAGGGTTTTGCCTTTTATTGGATTTTCTTCCTCTTTGATTTATTTGGTTGGTGATCTTCATATGATCACTCTAGGGTTTTAGAGCCCATCAAAATACAAGTAATAACAATCATCATGGCATATCACTCAAATGCACAAGTCCTATGCATGGTACTATATGCAAAAGAAAAGTTTTTGTTGGTTTGAAATTTTGCTTTCTGGAATTCTCTAACTTTCTTTTCATTGAAATTTGGGGTGTTACAAACCCTTCCCCCTTACAAAAGATCTCGTCCCGAGATCGAAAAGAAAGTTAGGTACTAAAGAGATCTGGGTATTCCTTCTTCATGAAATCTTCGCGTTCCCAGGTGGCTTCATCCTCTGTATGATTGCTCCATTGGATCTTCAGAAACTTGATGCTTCTGGTGCGGGTGGTTCTGTAAGCTTCTTCTAGGATGCGAATCGGCACTTCGCGGTAAGTCAGATCCTGGTTGATATCCACCGATCGGTGATCGATGTTCTTGAACACTTCGGTCTTCTCAGGGACTTCAAGACATTTCCGGAGAAGTGAGATGTGAAAAACGTCGTGCACAGCCGACATTTCTTCAGGCAACTCCAGTTGATAAGATACTTCACCTCGTGGTGAGGACTTGGAAAGGTCCCACATAGCGAGGTGCAAGCTTTCCTTTCAGCTGAAACCTTTGCATCCCTTTCAAGGGGATACTTTGAGATAGACGAAATCTCCGATCTCAAAGGTCATCTCACGACGTCTTTTGTCGGCGTAGCTCTTCTGCTGGATTGCTGGTCTTGAGATACTCACGGATCTTGTGAACCTTCTCTTCGGCTTCACGAAGAACGTCTGGGCCGAAAACTTGACTCTCTCCGACTTCTGACCAGTTCAGGGGGGTACGGCACTTCCTTCCGTACAAGGCTTCAAAGGGGGCCATCTGTAGGCTGGCTTGATAACTATTGTTGTATGAGAATTCTGCGTAAGGTAGGCAGTCTTCCCACTTGGATCCGTATTCCAGTACGCATGCTCTAAGCATGTCTTCCGATGTCTGGTTTACTCTCTCGATCTGTCCGTCGGTCTGAGGGTGATAGGCGGTGCTGAAATTTAGGCGAGTGCCTAGTCCTTCATGCACCTTCGCGTAACCTTGAGGTAAACTGTGATCCTCTATCTGACACTATTGATTTGGGGGTTCCATGCAAAGCGACAATTCTGGAGATGTAGAGTTCAGCTAACTTGGGGCCTTGATAGGTGGTTTTGACGGCGATGAAATGGGCGACTTTGGTCAATCTATCGACCACTACCCATATGGAATCATTGCCTTTGCTAGATTTGGGCAGTCCGGTGATAAAGTCCATTCCTACGGAATCCCAATTCCATTCGGAATACGAAGGGGTTGCAACGATCCGGCGGGTCTTTGGTGTTCTGCCTTAACTCTTTGTGATGATGTCACACTTAGCGATATAGCTACCGATCTCTCTCTTCATTCCGTGCCACCAAAATTGTTCTTTCAGGTCCTGGTACATCTTGGTACCTCCGGGGTGGATTGAGTAAAGGGTGTCATGGGCTTCTTGCAGGATGACTTGTTTCAAGTCGTAGTCCGATGGTACGCAGAGACGTTCTTTGTACCAAAGCACTCCGGCTTCGTCAATGGTGAATCCGGGGCTTTTCCTGCTGACTATCTGTTTCTTGATTCCCTCAATGCTAGCGTTGTCCTTACGGGCTTCCTTGATCTGACCAATCAAGGTGGGTTGCGATTCGATGCTGGCTAGAATCCTTCACTCACAAGTTCAAGTCTGAACTGTTCAAACTCTTGGTGCAAAGCTGGGTTGTTCGGTTGCGAGCATGGAGTTCAATCTGCACGGCAGTCGACTCAAAGCATCCGCTACCACATTGGCCTTGCCGGGGTGGTAGTGAATCTCCATGTCGTAATCCTTGATCAATTCGATCCATCGGCGTTGTCTCATGTTCAACTCCTTCTGGGTGAAAATGTATTTGAGGCTTTTGTGGTCGGAGTAGATCTCGCATCGATTACCCATAAGGTAATGACGCCAAACTTTCAGGGCTAAGACCACGGCTGCAAGTTCGAGGTCGTGGGTTGGGTAGTTCTGCTCATGTTGCTTGAGTTGTCTAGAAAGGTAGGATACAACCTTTCCTTCTTGCATAAGCACGCATCCAAGTCCAGTCTTGGAGGCGTCGCAATATACGTCAAAGGGCTTTGCGATATCTGGCATGATCAGGATTGGGGCTGTTGTCAGTCTACTCTTGAGCGGTTGAAAGCTCTCTTCACACTTGTCGGTCCACTCGAACTTTCTGTCCTTTTTCAGCAGTTGGGTCATTGGTCGAGCGATGCTCGAGAAACCTTCTACAAATCTGCGGTAATATCCGGCTAATCCAAGAAAAGCACGGACCTCAGTTTGTGTGGTTGGGGCTTTCCATTCCATAACAGTTTTGATCTTGGCGGGATCTACGGCAATTCCTCCTATGAACAAGATGTGTCCGAGGAATCCAACTTCTTCCAGCCAAAACTCACACTTGCTAAACTTGGCGTACAACCTGAGTGCTGTCTAAGGGTTTCTAGAACAATTTCCAAATGCTGTTCGTGTTCCTCTTCGGACTTGGAGTAGACCAGAATGTCGTCGATGAAAACAACGACAAATTTGTCCAAGAAGTTCATGAAGATCTTATTCATGAGATTCATGAAATAAGCGGGGGCATTGGTCAATCCAAACGACATGACGTTGTACTCATACAACCCATATCTGGTGGTAAAGGCAGTTTTTGGAATGTCGGTGGCTCGGATCTTCAGTTGGTGGTATCCAGTTCTAAGATCAATCTTCGAGAAAACTCGGGATCCGGTGAGTTGGTCAAACAAGTCTTCGATCTTGGGTAAGGGGTATTTGTTTTTGATGGTGACATCGTTAAGCTTACGATAGTCATTGCATAAACGATTTGCACCATCCTTCTTGTCAACAAACAAGACGGGGGATCTCCGTGGGGATGCACTTGGTCTAATCAAACCTTTGGCTAACATGTCATCTATTTGTTTCTTCAGCTCCACAAGCTCGGCTGCGTTCATGCTGTGAGGCTCTGGGCGATGGGTCCAGATTCCGGGGATTAACTCGATGATAAACTCGATATCCCGGTCCGGGGCATACCGGGTAGATCATCCGGGAACACATCGGGTAGCGACAAACGACCCTGATTTGATCCAGAGTTGGCTTGGATACACTTTGGTTGCGGGTAAATTTTCCGGGTAGTTTTTCGAGAGACGTGCTCAACTACGATACCGGTGCTGCTAGTCATGGTTATGGCTTTCTTGGCTAGATCTATCAATCCATTGTGCTTGGACATCCAGTCCATTCCTAGGACCACTTCCAAACCTTTGGTTCCAAGTATGATGAGATTTGCAAAGAAATCAACATCATGGATTTTGATAGGCACATTTTTGCAAAATTTTCTGGCTTTGGTGGTTGATCCGGGGATTTGAACTATCATAACATGCTTCAAACCGAGGGGTTGAATTTTACTTGTTGATGCAAAATCTTCGGTGACAAAGGAATGCGATGCTCCGGAATCAAACAACACTCTAGCAGGGGTGTGGTTGATGAAAACATACCCGGTACCACATCCGGTGCTTCCTGGGCTTCTTCGGCGTTCATGTGGTAGAGGCGGCCGTTGCGGTTGTTGGGGTTGTTGGGAGCGAACTTCTTGCCGGTGGAGACACGACGTTGCTGCTGAGCAGGAGCAGCGGTGTTGCCGGCGAGCTTGGCAAGACGCTTGGGACACTCGTTGGAGTAGTGCCCCACTACACCACACTCATAACAAGTGATAGTGCTCTTGTCCTGCTTGTTCGCAACGGGAATGGCATTGCTCCCGGTTACGGGGTTGGTGTTGGTGTTGGTGTTGTTGGTGTTCGGGGCTCGGGGTGGAGCGCGGTTGTAGTTGTTGTTGTTGTAGCCTCCTGGCTTGGGGTTTCCTCCACTCCGGTTCTGATAACCGGGGCGAGAGTTCTGCATCGGGGGTTTGTTGTGTCTCGGAGGGAATCCTCCGCTTGAGCTAGGGCGAAACTTTTGGGGGTGGCTTGATCCACTCTGATTTGCCATGCGGCGCTTGCGGTTCTCATTGGCTTGGTTTAACTTGCCCTCCATCTGGATGGCGGAGTCAACAAGGGCTTCGAGGTCGGCGAAGGGGATGTTGACGAGGGCAGGTCTGCATCTCATCATGCGGTCCGTTCAGGAATCTCTCCTTCCTCTTCTCAACGGTGTCGGTCTCATCGTGGGCATACCTTGACAAAGTGAGAAACTTGTCGCGGTACTCAACCACCGTCATGCGACCTTGTTTCAGCTCACGGAATTCATCCCTCATCTTCTTGATAAGACCCGGGGGTACATGGTACTTGCTGAACTTGAGTTTGAAATCCTCCCAAGTCATGAATTGACCTCCGTTCATGGCACGGGTACTTGTCCACCAAGCGCGAGCTGGTCCAGCGAGGTAGTGAGTGGCGAACAACACCTTCTCGTTGGCTTCCACTCCAGCTACTTCCAGATTGTTCTCCATAGTCTGGAGCCAATCGTCGGCGTCGAGGGGCTCCTCGGTCTTGCTAAACACCGGAGGGTTGGTGTTCTGGAAGTTCTTGAGCTTGGATCCGGGGTGGTCATGATTTCCATGGCCTTGGTTGGCGATGTTCTGCAAGGCGATGATGTTGGCTTGTCGCTCGGCTCTCTCGGTTTCCCGGTCTGCAAGCAGGGTTTGCAGAAGTTGCATCATCGCGTCGTTGGTGCGATTCGGAGGGGCCATCTGAAGATATAGAAGATCATGAGATAAGAGGGAACATTCTATGGTTCATTTTGGTTAAGTTTGAAAAACATTCTAAACATTGTAATCTTTTCATGACAAACATAACATTCATTCATTCATGCAACACATAGTACAAACTACACATACTCCAATGGTTTTAAGAACCATTCTCATGCTACGATACAAAGGACGGGATACAACTCACACCTACTATAAGTGAGACTAGTGCAACTACTCCTCATCATCGATATCGATCGGGACGTAGTCATCCTGTCCGGCCTCCAGGAACTCGTAGTCCTCCTCCTCGGTGTTCTCGTCCTCCTCAAAGTCATCGTCATCGCTCAGAAAGGCGTCTCCTCCTCGGATGTCGATGCCTCCATCGTCCTCCTCCAGCTGAAGAATCTGATCCTCCTGGGCCTTGACAGTGGCCTCGAGTGACGCGATCCGGTCGCGAAGGCGGCGAATCGTAGCGTCCTTCTTGGCACGCTGCTGGCGAAGGCTTCTGCGGTCGTTGTTGAGTAGCTTGATCGCCTCACCCTGCTCGATGATGTGAGCATGGGTCTGGTTCGCGTAAGCGCGAGAGGCGTCTAGGTCCCTCTGAGTCTGGTAGAGCATGAAGTCCAAGTGATCCACATGGTGCCTCAACTGGGGGTGCAGCGGCACATCCATGGGTCTTCCGTCAGAGTTACGCCGTGCGAGATGCGCAAAGCGTTCCTCACGAAGGGCTTCGGTATTCTGTCCGCACAGACGAGCAAGTGCTTCCTGAAGAGCACGTGCAAGCCCGTCGAGCCAGTTGCTTTCCCTGAAAGAGAAAAGGATCCTCTCCGAGGTGGGAGGCTCCAGCTTGCCCCTCAAATCGGCAGTGATAATCCACTGCAGCTCCCCTCCCGGCTGGTCGTCCACCTGAATCCCGTGAAACTCGGGGTGTGGGCGGCCAAGGTGATCCGACAGGGAGTCGAGGTCATGCTCGAAGATCAAGCTTCCTCCGTTCCCAAGCTGATAAAACTTGGTGTTGAGGGGTTCATTCGGCTCCATCTGAAAGAGAATTGGATGAGTAAGTTAGAGAGTGCAAAGTGTGGCAAATTTTTAAGTTGATTCAAATAAGATAGAACATGATTCCCCAAATTTTGGCAAAGTCTCAAGACAAGAGTGTAGTAAGTTTTCACAAATAAGTTCTTTCCTTTGATTTCAAAGTTAAATTTTTCAGAACGCCCATTCTAACTAAGGTCTTCTAAGGTCAAACAATGGCTCTGATACCAACTTGTCAACACCCGGATTTTTAAGTCCGAATGCCTATTATGTCATACATCGCAATCCCAGGAATATTGTTGTTGCGAGGCATAATAGTTAAGTATCACAGTCATCATTCATTACAAACCATAAGTCTTACAAATTGGAATCACATGATCCATATTACACGAATAGTTGATCTATTGATCAAGGAACAAACACAAGTTCATAGTTCAACATAGCGGAAGCGTAAGATACAAGGACTCTCTAGTCCACAGGCCAACGCTTGACATCGGAAGGCGCTTAGTTGTCGTAGGCGTCCTGCTGGTCATCTCCGTGTTCATCTTCATACTCTGGCCATTGGAATAGCCAGGGACAAAGCCGTGAGTACGTTGAGTACTCGCAAACTCAAACTAATGGAAGTGCAAGACATTCTAGTAGGGTTTGCTAAGCTCTAGTTTATTTGCATAAAGCTAGTTTTAGTTCACAAAGTTTTGAGAAAAGCTTACTCAAGTGCTAACTAACTCAAGTGGGAACACTAGTGTCATCCCCACCATTCAAGTGGTGATTTCAAGTCAAGTCACCACAAGTCATTTCACCATCAACCTTTTCAACTTCATTTTCAAAGATATGACATCGGAAACTGTATGGCCTTTCCAACCGTCCGTAACCGTGGACGCGGCTATTCGAATAGGTTTACACTCTGCAGAGGTTGCACACTTGTGCCACAACATTTGATTTCATCCGTCGGGATTTCCCCGAATAATCGTAACACAGTACGCGGATCATCAACCATAACCTTTCACTTACGAACCCTAGTATGAGCACCTCTCCCCATGAGCTTGGCCTCCCAGTGAAGACCAACTGTCAACCTGGGAACTGCACAGGGCTTGGGCCGGACATTCACCTCATTTCGCATCATATCGTATCTTTTCTTTTGTGGTAGAGGCAGCTTTCGGCATCACCCCGATGACGCTTGTTTAGAGGGAACCCATACTAAGACGCATAAACTTCCAGTTAAGCCCTACCCATAATCAGGTATTGTGGGGGTACTTGAGAATTGGAGAGGTATCGCATTCCAACCAACATCATGTTTTATCAAAAATCACCATCTTCTCTTGGTCATATTCACCTTCAAAAATCATTCAATGGAATGCATCTTCATTCCAAGGTTTCAAAATCCTTTCAAAATCACAAGTCTCCCATCTAGAGTAGTCACATTTAGTTTATTAGCACTAGCTCTAATTCATGAGGGGTGCTACCTTGCTTTGCTTGGAAGAGACTAACTCACTACTCTAATAACTAACTTGTATTTTGACCAAAGTTAACTATAAAAGTAAATCATTTAGAAAACAAGTAAAAACTTGGGATGGGTTCACATAAGAAAAGATAAGAAACATGGTGCCTTGCCCCAAGGGCTTTGCACCTTGCAAGAATATTAGCTTGCATAGTAATTTGGCTTTCCTTGGTAGTTCTCAAACTGTTCCTCCTCCTCCTCTTGGTAGCAACCTTCTTCTTCGGCGTACTCTCCGGTGCTACCGTCTAAATTTGAATACGAGTATAATTACTCACTAATTCAATGGCTATTCCACACATCACAAATAAACACACAACTACTCTATGCACACACATAAATAAACTAGGGTGCATGGGTGGTGGGATTTAAATAGAATTTGTAGTCCAAATGTAGATGATAGTTTCCATAGGGTTCTTGAGAAATAATTTCCTCTCATTGAAATCTTCTTAAGATTTAATTTCTTCAACAATCATGGATGAACTCATATTGACCGAAATCAAAAGTTCATCATCATCATCATTTGGTAGAATGATTTAAATGAGGTGGAACACCTCATACCATTTAAATAACACTACATTTGATTTAAATCTCAAGAAATTCATATAAGAGAGTTTGGAACCAGGGGTTCAAACATCCCATGAATTCATGTGAGACAAGTTTAAATGAAGTGTAATACTTCACACAATTTAATTCTAATAGTTTTGGACAATATCAACTAGTTAAACTAGTCAAAATATCCACTCATTAAACCATGGCATGATCATGCAAAGTGACCACACCATTTTATTGCATAAACAATTAGTGTAAGTCAAAAATGAGCTATTAGAGTTGGAATTAACTTAATATCTATTTTGGTTGATTTTTAAGAATTATTTGAATAGGGAAAAGTCCCTGGCTTGTTATTTTTGTCACATTAATTCTACAAAGAGATTGACCATGAGGCCAGTGGCATTGGATAGAGAATTTCAGTGGCTTTCTAACAATGTCAAATTCACTAAATTTGGTTTAGCCAATTTGAAACTATTTAATTTCAAAGTTTGGGCAGTATTGAAATTGGGTGAAATTGATTTAAACGAATTTTGAATAAAAGGGCCGGCGGGAAAACGAAGCTGGGCCGATTTGAAATAAAAAACGGCCCACTCTCAGCCCACCACGCGTCTCGTGCTCCGCGTGGGCTGCCCTCGACAGGGGGTCCCGCATGTCAGCGGGCGTTTAAAACCTGAACGGTACGAGCGACGCGGGCGCGTTGGATTAGAAGGCAATCCAATGGCGCACGGTCGTCGTCTTCTCCGGCGAGAAGCGAGAGGTTCGGGCGGCGAGCCTAGGGGTGGGAGAGCTAACCAGGGCTCCCGCGGTGGCTGGCAGTGTGCGTGATGTCGATGTGGACGACGGCGGTTCTCCTGGTACCGGCGGCGACTCCTGGATCGGCTCCAATCGACGGCGGCGAGGTGCGGTACTGGCGGGCTCCGATCTTCAAATTGAAGCAACTCCGGCGACAATCGAGCGAGTGGTTTGGTGGAGGAGAAGCAGTGGAGGGTGGTGAACGAGATGGTGTGCTCAACTTCGTCCAGGGAACGCTGTATTTATAGATGGCCAAGGGTGCGGCTTGGCCGTGAAGAAGTCGACCATGGCGCGGCTTCTCCGGCAAGCGATCGAGCTAGGCGAGGTGGTGGCAGTGTTCTACGGCTCCTGGCGATGCTATTGGCGGCGACAGCGGGGTCGGGCGGTGGCTAAACGGGTCGCATTGCTTCCGTGTCTGCCGTGTTGGTCGCGGGATCGCGTTGTCGTCTCCGGCGACGGCGGGCACGGGTCGGGGTCGAGGGCATGTCTGGTGGCTGCGTGGCGACGCGGCGATGCTCAACGGCTGGTCAGCGAGTCCAGGGCGTGCTCGTGGTGATGGCGCGGTGCGTGGCCAGTGTGTGCCCGCGGCGTGCACACGCGCGACGTGCGCGGCGTCCAGGGCGCCATGGACGCGTGCTGGTCTCGGCGTTGTCGAGCTCCTCCTCGACCAGGGCTGGGCTAGGGTGGCGTAGGAGAGGTGGTGGCACACGGTGGCGCAGGGGCCAGGGTTGGGGAAGCAAGGGGAGAGGGGGTGGTGCGGCAAGGCCGGCATGTGGCCGGCATGGCCATGCCATGCTTGCTCTCTCTCCCTCCTTAGCTCCACTATGCTTTATTTAGGGTTTAAGGGGACCAGGGAGCATTGTAGGATAGCTTTAGTTTAAATTTGGATGAGGTAGATCACTATTTGCAATAGTTGCAAATAGTGCCCAATTTTGGAAAATGCAAAATTATCCAAATTGGAAAAAGTTCAAAAGGTGAAAGTTTGTGATATGTGAAGGTTGAGATAAGTTGTAATTGACCAGAGATGAATTGAGGTGGTGGTGGAAAAATTAGATTTCAAAATTTGGCCAAAATGGCTAAGTGGAGATTGTTGACAATGTTAAAAAGTCAAGACTTTGGATGAGCATAGCTAGTGATCCAAGATGAATTTGGCAGGGTGGTCTTCATCAAAGTTGTTCACCTTGATGTTGACTTTGAAATGGTGCAAAGAGTTAGCAAAGATTGGTTTGGGAAAATTGAATTGCAGGGGCTCAAAGTGGTGATCAGACTAAAATTGGCAGATTTGGTCATCATCACATGTGAGTGGGAAAAGTGTTTGAAATTCATTTGAATTGTGCAACCCTGGTTCCAAAAGTTGTAATAAGTGTTTAATAACATTATTCCACTAATGGTGAAGACCAAATAGGTCTAGGGTCAAAATTTATAAAAATGCCATAGGGCATATGTGAGGGTTTTTAGGGTTTTGCCTTTTATTGGATTTTCTTCCTCTTTGATTTATTTGGTTGGTGATCTTCATATGATCACTCTAGGGTTTTAGAGCCCATCAAAATACAAGTAATAACAATCATCATGGCATATCACTCAAATGCACAAGTCCTATGCATGGTACTATATGCAAAAGAAAAGTTTTTGTTGGTTTGAAATTTTGCTTTCTGGAATTCTCTAACTTTCTTTTCATTGAAATTTGGGGTGTTACAATGGTGATCTGCTGCTTGTGTTGTTGGACAACATGCTTTTGGAGGACCAACCATTGGTGTACCGTGTGGACACTCAGAGCCGCTCTCTCCATCCGGTCAGTAACATTGGCAGTCATGCCTTCTTCGTGCATTATATCCGGTGTATCTCCATCGACACCACAATGCACCCGACACTTCTACCTGGCTGCATCTACTACGCCGATTTGGGTTATATCAGAGAGTACATTCATGATACAAAGGCCTGGGATGAGTGGCCACGATATGTGAATAGAATGGGAAACTACGGTCTGAGAAATGAACACAGGCCATACCGTCTGGAGGATGTATTGGCCGCATACTGCAGACGGAAGGAGTTCAATGAATATTTCCTTGGGATAATGCACGGATGGGACGACGAAGAAATATATGAGCAATGAGGAATCTTCTAGCTGGCCATACATTGTGTGCGTCTTGTATTTTTTTTTATCTTAGTTTGTCGTGAACATTAACAATGTTATTGGCTGCTTTTGGCTGCTGTATGCAGTTTATGTATTATACGTTTTCTGATTATGCTACTGTGAATTTATCATATACTAGCTTCTAGATTTGCTGCCATATTGGGCAAAAAACGAGGGTCAAAAGGCAGAAATAGAGAAGCTTCTCTAGATTTGATACTAATTTGGTGAAAAAGACAGAGAGAGAAAGAGGGGAAAATGTGCTCTTAAAAGGGAAAATGCCAATTTGGGCCGAGAGAGACAAAACTGAGCTCCTGCTCACGTGCAACCAAACGCTATCTCGTCCTGTCCCACGCGGTCCCTTTCTACCAGCTCCACGCGACGAGGGCCCACACGACGCGGCCCCACACGCCAGCACATCACGGAACGGTCAACTTAACGGGAATCCTGCCGTCTGAGCTGCTTCTGCGGGTTTCAAACAAGGACTTGGGGAAAACTGAGGAAAAACTAAGGGGCTGGGGAAAACTGAGCACAACTAAGGAACCGATGGCACGAAAATAGAAATCCCTAGAATAAATCATGGAATTATTAGGATATGTTTTAAATTTCAAATCCACTTTATGAATTTTTGAAAATACCGTGATCTATGTGGGTATGGAGCGATCAAGGATTTTCATATTGGCCATGAGCAGTTTCAAAAATTGCAACCCAATAATTCAAAATAAATACAAACAACTTTTATGTAGAATCTCCGTGTTTTTGTTTTTTGCCAATCATAGGATCTGTGGTTCTTTAGAAAAGGGCCAACATTGCATGAGCAGAAAGGCCCATTTGTAGTTATTGGGCTTCGACAGCCGGAGCAAGTAGGCCTATAGCAAATACCTTGTAGATGGCCGTTGGAACCCAAAAGTATTTGTTGCCTAGACTTAGATGCCAAACTCAGCCTTATTGACATGAACCTTGCTATGCACACGACAATTTCAGTCCGATCCGTGTACGAAACACAAGATCCAACCCTTCGTGTGAGGAAGCAGGTGGCAGCACACCTCCAGATGCTCAATCGTACATACGCATATCATATAGGAGTTGTCGTATGTACATCAGTTCCGTATTGACATGTTTTTTTCTTTGGTTCACATGTGGGGTCCGCACAGTCACCTAGGTCGCACATCTACTTCCTTGCTCGTAGTTGATGCATGTTCGGTTTGGGGATGGGGTGGAACCGAACACACCCCCGTGCCAGTGGATGTACTTTACCCTTTAGCGGCAAAAAAAATAGGAATGGTCCTCTCATGAGTATGATCAACAAGAGGTGGATATATTATAAAGGACGTACACACATTGTAATTATAGTGCTGAAATAAAGTCAATCCTAAAACAGCCATGCATGGGTTATAATATGAAGGCAACACGAAATACAAAAGCAGGGCAGTGTTCAAATAAACTGATTCAAACTAGTACATACTAAAAACAGTGTACTACTTCTCAACACTTCAAGCATAATAAAAAAGTGTCACTGTTTTTTAAAGGTAACACCGAACGGGCAATGTTTAAAGCAGGCTTAAACCACATAGCCGCTTGTCGGACACTATCCCAACCATCCTTGGGAAGGCTGATAACTCCCACGGTCTCACCTTCATCTCATTTGGAGGTTGCAGCGCAAAATTTTAGGGTATTGATTATAACGAATATTCCGGTATGCTGTGTAGACGCAGTTTTTCCTCATGAATGGAACCAATGTGCCATCAGGAGCTTTGGATTCACGCTTCTTCAGGTTGGCAATGATTGGGTAATTGAGTCCGAGGAACAGAGAGTGGTCGCTGAGGCTGTTAACCTGCCTCCAAAGAAAGTCCCCTGCACGTGCAGTAGATAAGGGATCCAGCTCAAAGACGTAGGTGGCAACAGGAGGATACTGCCGTAGCTGAAGCCCATTAGCAGCATAGGGAATGTTAGGAGGTACTTCAGCATTGGCAATCCCAATCTTGTTTACTGTAAGGATGATCATCAATCGCTTGCCATCAGCAGATGGAGCGAGGAACCACGCGTACTGCTGATCATCCACCACCGGTGGCGGGATTACAAATGGGAGCATCAGGTTTTCTGCAATATTAGAAATGGAGACGAATAGGGTGTTACTGGCAACCATATTCAAATAGCAGCATTGTTCATCGTTCATGCTCACAGTATAAATACGACTATGTAAGCTAAGGACATTGGTCATTCATGTGTTCAAATCGAGTGTCCAATATATCAGTTATACTGCATCCATCCCACGAAACTAGTCTAAACTTCGCCAAAACTAGACACTAGTTAGTGTATACACAGTTATATACTACCTCTGTCCCACCGAAAGTGTCTGAGATTTGTCCAAATTCAGATGTATCTAGACAGTGAAAGCATATAGATACATTCAAATTTTGACAAATATATATCATCTTATGTTTAAGTCCTGTGCTGTAGTTAATTCCCTTTGTCTCAAATGATCTATTAGAGAGCTTCCCTGTGACCACCCGAAGGGTAAGAAATGTTTAACTGTATAAGTGGATTGCCTAGACCTTTCCATCAGTTCGGACTTTTGGTTGCGTTGGCTAGTCCATGAAGCTTGACATGGTGTCAGAGCCGTGGTCTCGAGTTCGAGTCCTGGCTTTCGCAATTTATCCTAAAATTGTTGTTGCCCCCTCGGAGTCCACGTATATGCCTCTTGAGCTATACCTCTGAGTCTTTCCACATGTTGACTTGTCTCCCATCACACGTGAGGGGGGGGTGTTGAATTGTATAAGTGGATTGCCGCCCTTGCGATCAGTTCGGACTTTTGGTTGTGTTGGTAGTAAATGAAGCTTGACAAGAAAGAAATGCTCTTTGTAGCTAACCCCAAGTCTGGTAACATTTGCAAAATAGGTATCAGATGCAGCTATCCATTCAGTAGAAGAATTTGCATTTTAGAGTTGAAGGTTCATAATCTCTTCTCTACTATTGATAGTAAAGGGTACACATGGTATTTGTTTACCTCATTTTCGCGTTCTAAAAAAGGTACGCTATATGGTTGTGCTAAGTTAAACTGATTTAAGTCTGTTCAAGTTTATCGAAAATTATACTACCAACATCTAAAACATCAATATAGGTTCATATATTACAAAAGATATTTAGATTTTCTTTTCTCGAACACATGCCTAGTCGTGCATCATTATATATTAGAGCATACAGGGTTGTAGCAAGGCTACGAAAAACTGAGAAAGCAAAAAGAAAGAACTATACAGGGGACTAGAGGCAGCTAACTTTGTTAGGCCTGCAGGTGCTAAATCTTATATATATATGAGGTTGTAGATATTAATCGTAAACTTACTCAAACTTAAATATCATTGAATTAGGAAAAAGATAACCTGAGTTATTTTGAATGAGGGGACGTCACAGTCACTAATGAAAGATAATTGTGGGAAACTGAAATCTATTCAAGAAAATGGGAGAAAAAATGTATCAAAAACAAAATTAATTATACCATTATGCAGATTGTTCACCGATATAAACAAAGAACTGTTTGATCTGCATGTAGGTACATCCAATCAAGGCTTTTTCCCCGATCTCTAGAAAATATAAGCTACGCATGTAATTACAAACGATTTTCTTCTATTTTTCTGTTTCTACGTTAACATTTGAGATACTTGTTAATTACATCCATATTCTGCAGTTGCATAGAGTTACTAATTCAGGAATGCATTCACATACGGAGTATACTATGTTTGCTGATGACTGACTAGTACTAATTCATTGCAAGCAACGGTTCATTCATATTCAGATAAAGGATGTGATCGTTAAGTCATATACTTATGAAAGTCCTTATGCATCTCTCTGATGCAGATGGCGGGGGTCTCTCGTCCTCCTTTTGGAGGCAAAATCAATTAGTTATATATGAAACAATGGGTGTAAAAGGTTATCAAAAAGGGTGCCTTCATAGTGCCACGTTATCTTTTGAGATACTGGTTAATTACACCCATATTCTCGATGGCGTAGAGTTACTAATTCAGGAATGCAATCACATACTGAGCATACTATATTTGTTGGTGACTAATTAGTACTACTAATTCATTGCAAGCAACGGTTCATTCATATTCAGCAAAAGGGGGTGTGATCATTAAGTCATATAAGAAAGGTAAAATATAAACAAGGTAGTTCATGGATAACTTCATTGGTTAAGGCAGTGTATCATGCAATGCAACATAAGGACTGAAAAAATACCATTTGCGGTGTCCCAGAAGTACGTGGAGCCGTCAGTTTCGTCCACCGCAAAAACGTGGCCACGGAGTTCAATGGCATCACAGTAATTTGGATAATCAGGTGCAGGTGTAAGGGCCTCCAGCATTCTCCAGTCGCCACCCCCTTCAAGGTAGAAAATCGTTTTGTCGAACAAGGCGATGAGCTTGTAATCTGCGTACCTCCCACCTTTTGTGGGCACTTGGCAGATTACAATCTTCAACAAATAAATTGCTGGACCCCAGTTAAAAGAGTATGCAGGTCGATATGAAACAATATTATGATGAATCTTCGAATCAGGTAGGGATGGAAGGGGGATATGTCGCTCGGTGTAGACATTCACGAGGCACCACTCATGATGATCGGCGGCGGCGATCCAGTCGCCGTTCGCGCCAAGCCATTTTCTGTCGTGCATGAACGGCAGGGCGACAGAACGGCGAGGATGGTCGAGGGGCACCAGGTCGTACACGGTATCATGCAGACGAGATGCTGTCACCAGGTCCCAGTGTTCACCGAACCAATAAGCAGGCGGAGGCATCGGCGAGTGTGGTTCATCCCAATGGTGCATCTTACCTTCATCCTTGCTGATCATGTCGTAGAGCTCCCTGGAACATGCAGCAAGTCGGACGGTGTAGGTAACGTCCAGATGCGCAGGGATGAGGTCGATGTTGTCGCCGGTGAGAGCCTCCAAGTGGCCGTCCCCGCCGCCCCGGCAAAGCCTAGAATAATCCATCACGTGAAGATGGATTTAGGTGGATGGCGGATGCAACTGCGCTTGGGGTTTTCGGAGGAGAGGGCGAGCGCTATGGAAGGAACGATGCGGCGCGCGGCCGGCCGGGGTAAGGAGAGAAAGGTATACGGAGTAGTACTAGTGATGCGGCGTGGTGGGGATCGAGATCCTGCGCGTGCGCGTGATTCTGGGAGGGTGAAGAAGAAGATTTTTATTTTTTTTGTAACGGGGTGAAGAAGAAGATGATAGACATGCAAGGGGCAAAAACTAGGTAGTACTCTAGGCTGCTGCTACGACTGGGCGCCAATTTGACTGTTGGTAGACTAGCACGCCACCCATCTATAAATTTGCGACGACGTTTGGTGCAGTGATGTCTCGTCACATCAGGTTGACTAGAGAGGGCTTTTTTTTTACAGTTTCCATTTCGATATATTTTTCACCAATAATCGTAGTTCTCTACATGCCAGAGACACGTACCTTAACACGTGGGCAGCATGCAACCGCGCGAGCACCAAAATGGAATGAGAAATGTTTTAGAGCAGAACTTCATTTTCAATGCCTTTCCTAGCTTGGTTTGGAAACCGGACAGAGCTTCAGTGACTTGATGCTTCCAAGATACATTGTGACTGTGTCCCACCATCTACCATCCATTTGAGATCCAACGTTCCAAACTATCTCTTATTTCAAAGCTAAAAAAGAAAAACTATGCAGAAAATTTTGAAAAAAATCCAGTAATATGTAGATTCCTTGTTTTAAAATCTATGAATATTTCATCCCATTCGGATGACTAGCTTGTGATTAAATAGATTCTTACGTACTCGAGCACTAGTTTAAACTAAATATATATTTTCTCACAAACCTATGATTCAAATCGAATGAAACTTCACCAAAATATAAATCGAAATATGCATGATTTACTGGAAGTTTTTCAAAATTTTCATGGTCCATGGGGTCCTCCAAAGTGCAAGCTTTTTTTTTCTTGGTTGGTACTTCAAAACCGAGTTTGGATGATGGCAAGACTTGCACAAAGAGGATGTCAAAATTTTGGCCTTTGTGAACTTTGCAATCAACATCAAGTGTCGGACTCTCGAGAAAAAAATATGAGTTGGCGCCCACCTTTCTTTCAACCGTTGGTTCTCAATCCGAGGGTGGTCCAACTAGCTAACAAAATTGGCTTGGTATTCATGGTCTTGAACCAACGATTTGGCATGGCTTTCAATCGGTATGAGAGGTGATGTATGGAGGTGATTCATACGAGAGGGCAATAAAGAAATGTTTTGTCATCCTCGCAAAGCTAGTCTATTTGGAAAGAAATGAATAATTGGTTTTTCGCAACATTGCATGATACTAATTCATGATACTATGCATTGAAGGTGTTGTATCATAGACTAGTATCAGTCTACGATACTTCCCATGGTGACTAGTCTAAGTGCTTTTGCACCATGAACACTAGCTATGCACAGACCTCAAAAAACACTTCTCCATCATTCTACTATTCACACTTTCTTTTTCTAATAGAACTATGTACCATTGTTTTTAATATAATCTTGTGTCGAGAGTATATATTTCTAAAATATTCATTTATGTTTCGCATAAGCTCAAAGAGGGATACTTACTTATGAGAGATATCTTTCAACTAATACGTTGTAGGAGTACTTTAATTATGTGAGCTATAGTGTGAAATGCTTACTAGAACGAGTACAAAAGGTGTTTGATAACATTACAGGCCACACGCCCAGTGTAGCCTGCATTGTAGGAGCATTACATCAATTTAACAACTACGGAGGAGTAGCCTAGGTAGAGATAACAGGCAAAGGAAATAGTTCAACAGATAGTACAACACAACTACGGAAAGGGAGTAGCCTAGGTAGAGATAAACATGCAAATGAAATAGTTCAACAGATACAAATCTTGCATTACAACACGAGTATTACATAAAGTACATCAGCCCTTCTTTCTGGACCTGTGACGCGAAGGCAGGTTCCATTGCCGGGCGTTGGCGAAGCTTGGGATGAGCCACAACGGAACCTGCCGCCATGTCCATCTAATGTTGGTTTGGAAACCAACAGTACAGTCTTCAGAATTCAAACTGAAGCGGCAAATTTCTGGAGAAGGAGGATATGCAAGGCCTACTGCATGGTGCGATGTGTAAACAGAGTTGCTTCTCGCCATATTTGGACGGTCATGTTCTGCCCCGTCTTCTACTGGAATGATAATCGGATAGTTCACTCCAAGGAAGAGAGAATATGATCCAAGGGAAATAATCCTCCTCCATGGCATCGGTGGCATCAACTGACTGGTGTCCATGCTGTACACCTCGCAGCCAAGTAAACCCTTACCATACCCGCGAATAGTGTGACCATGACGACCCTCAGAGGTAGCAGCAGCAGGTAAAATCCGAACCAGTCCAAAGATAATCCCGCCCGTCAAGAACGCCCGGTATGGACCAGAAAAAGTCTAGAACCATCAGGAGATCGTGCTAACCACCAGAAGCCAAGATTGTACCGACCATGTTCATCAAGTTCTGGCGGAATAGGTGCCGTGCTGATCAACAAAGGACCTTGCAAAGGAAAGCACAGCTTGAAGTCAGTTCAGCAAAACTTGATTAGTTCATTACATACATGAATAATGATGTAGCTAAAATACGCCTCCGATCCAAATTAATTGACTCAACTGGGTGTGTCGAGCTAGATATGCACAAATTAAGTGACTCAAGTTTGTCTAGCTAGACGCCCTGGCTCGACAAAGCTGAGGCAATTTGATTTGGATCGGAGGGAGTACTTTATTTTGACTCAAAGGCATATCGCTGCTGATTTTGATTGAATATAGAGGGGGAAAGGTACAGGCATGACACGAAAACTGCACAACAAAAAGAAAAAGGCTAAAGCTAAATCTGAAACTAGCAGGTAATAGCGAAAACACATCATATGAGATGAGAAAAATTACCCCAAGAAAGTTGATTCCATGCATAAACTTCGCCTGTCTGAGTTACAGCAAATACAATACCCTTGTGGATGATTGCATCGGAGTAGCCGTACGCTAAGAACTGGTTGTCAAGAACTGTCCATCTGCTAGAAGCACAGTGAAGGACTGCAATTGCCGCGTTGAAGATGGCAAGAACAGAGAAACTAGTATAATTTGAAGGCGTGTTGGAACTCGGCAAATAGCTATCTTCAGCAGTTGAAGATGTTGATCATTAGACTCGAACACAAGTTTATCCGGGGTGGATTTAAACTCACTTATTGGTGGTAGAGGAATCCAGCGACCAGTGTACACATTGACAAGCTCCCAATTCCAGGGGAAGCCAAGAAGGGCGATCCAATCTCCATTCGCACCTGCCCACATGCCCGTACCACCATCTGGAATCACGGCATCGGAAGAGATCCTGTCCAGCGGCGTCAGTTGGCACAAGGTACCCTTGCGATCTTTTGCATCATGCTGCTTGTCCTTCTGCGCACCCTGCTGCTTGAACTTGTGGACGCGGGAGAAGGGATTGTGCGCGGCGGTACCTCGAGTTTGGTGAGTATGAAGAACACAGGGCATGCCAAACGGCTGAGATGCAGGCAGAGCTACACTTTGTGTTGCTGAATCATGATAAAACTTGCATGAACCGACGAGGCTCGCGGCAGTGATGACATCGCATCGGGATGCGATTTCTTCAAGGGGGCCATCAGGAAACACCCAAGAACTGCCACTCTCATTGATCGATCTCGCCATTGGAAGGATGCGGTCAAGTGGGTGTGGGGGTGTGGGAGTGGGACGCTGGCGTTTGGGTATGAGGTATTGGAGGACAGTGCGAGCGGCAGCTGGTAGAGCGATATGGATAAAAGTCCACAACTCCTACTAGTACCATCAAACAGGTGGCTCGAGATGATCCGAAAAAGGCATGGCGGCGGTGGTGCAGGGGCTGCTGGTGTAGGCGGGGTCGCCAAAGAAGATGGAGATGAAGAAGACGGAGAAGCAGGGAAAAAAAACAATTTGAATTGAAATCAATAATACGAGTACTACGGGCGTGCCTTCTCTCTGGTCTCGGTGCACCATCGCACTGTCGTGAAGGCGTGTGACCCGAGAAGAAGCTAATGTCTTGTATCTTGTCCTTGCACGCCGTGGAGCTGTATTTTGTCTCATCAAATCAGCTCTAGACAATTTCAGCAGAGAAAAGATCCTTTGCCATCATCATGATATATTACCACGGGCCCACGGCAAAGGCACATTCATCTTGTACTACCATATCTTGTCTTGCTCTATATGTTGCACAAACCACCACTTGGACATTTTTTGCGGTTTCCACCATGTGGTGGTCTAATATGTTGCAAATTTCACCACTTGGTTACCTAATCAGCTAGTTAGTCATGTTGATAGCAAAATCGACAAGTGGGTTCAACATGTCAATGCTCCAATTAATGTTTTAGAAAAAATAAATTTTTCAAAATTCATACTTCTTTTATTTAGCTATTTAAAAATGCTTATTCATTTATTTCAACAAATATTGTGCGGTCTTGAATTTTTTTCAAACAAATATTATGGCATCGGGTTCGGGACTCCTGAAAAGGACTGGCCGTGGTACGGGAACCCGAAATGATGCCCACAACATGGTCGAAAGTGGCAAGGAACCCGTCGAGGTGGATGAACTCGGGAAACCTTGGTAGAGGTAGGGATCTTGAGGAGGCCATTAGGGTTAGCCTACCCCCCAATAAGCGTATGAACGAAAAAAATTCACATAAGTAGTAGCTATTATTAAAATTTCACAAATATTACGCGCTTTTGAATATTTCAAAAGTATTGTGGCGTCACGCTGGCCTTGCCCGAATTTTACCTTTCAGGCTGGATGTCACGAGCATGATCACTCAACCAACCGGGTCCAAACATATATATACAATTGGCCTCCTCGAGCCTACACCGACCAGATTGTCGCGGAAACTGGATCATATAGTTTCTATTGGATTGATGTCCTAAGGAAATATTCCAACAACGGAAGTTGTTTGTTCGTTGTATTATATTCCTTTGGAATCTTGTTGGGCTTGTTTGGTTCGAAGAAAATTCATAGAAATTTTGTGGGATTCAAATATCAGTGGCTCCTTTGATTCTTGAATACATGATAATTCATACTAATTCACGTGTTTTTTGTGTAGCACTACAACCAAAGAACATGCAATTCAAATTTGTGTGATTTCTCTCATATAGGATTAATTCAACATGCAATCATATTCAATTCCTACATTATTTCTACTAGTATGTAGACACGTGCAATGCACGTCGTAAAATCGCTGACTAATTTTAGTAAAAGGAAAAAGGCACAGACCACGGTAGACGCAAGTCAAAGCAGTACTCTCTCCGTTCATACAAAGGTTTAACTTTGTCTAGATACGAAGTATATACATATGCTTTAACTATAAATTCATCGGTATCTAGAGAAAGTTGCGAATCTTTTTTAGGAATCGAGGGAGTACTTTATAATGCACACTGCAGAATTTATGTACATATTCATTGTTCACACTTCGACAAACTCAGAAAAAATACAATAACTTTTTTATCAGTGGGACCCACATATTTAGTTGTCTACTCCTACTGTACATTCTCTAATTGTTTTTGAAGGTATACTTTCATTCTAATTCTCTCCTGCATGCCATCTCTTGAGCTCAACACATATTTTCGCTCATGCTGCAACATGGCCCACGGGGCATCACACATTGATGAGCTTTGGTTTAACAGAAGGGTGGCACGATTGTTCTAGAGTAGTGTGGAGGCAGCTGCCAGCTGTGATGTAGCAACACTGTTCATGACGAATCCGGCTGCAGTCAGCCATTCGATTTACCACTCCAACGGTTAGGATTGATGCTCCAAGTTCAATTCAAAACTCGCACACTATATAGGAGTATAGATTTTAACATTTTGTACACATCATGCATGCGACCCAAACAATGCGTACATGGTGGTGGGGGGGGGGGGGGGTTGTTTCGTTGCAAAAGCAGTTGGTCACACCACAAACAAACATGCAACAATTAATCTAAATTCACGCGGTTTCCCCGCGATGCAACCAAACAATATTCGATGAAACTAAGCATGGCATAAACATATACAATACACACCATACATTTTGGCTGCTTTGATTATTCGCAAGATTTTCAAAGTGCGGGAATATGAAAATTGTATGATTAGAGAGTGATGATCATCTCCAAATATATAGGATTGAGAAACAACGGTATTTGGATCCAATAACATTTGATTGCGTGTGAAAACCAAAAGAAATACTAGTAGTAACATACGGTTACACAATGAAGGATTTTTTGTTTTTGTATAAAAATGTATTGTCAATGAATTCTGAAAATTGCAATCCTATGAATTAAACAATCAGAAATCGTGTCAGACTAATTCCTACGTTTCGAGATTCTAGTACGGAGTATGATTTCTTTGAAGGGGCGCAGAGGGACGTGGGTAGCAATGTCTAGTCCCTGTCTTCTCTGTATACACTGTACTTACGTCAGACTAGTGTTGCTCATGAAGTCTTAATCTGACGTACTCTGAAGCTAGATGCATCACCGTTTCCAGTCTCTGTACTTGTTTTTTCGGCAAAATAGACAGAAATAACCCAAAGTCGAAAAGATTGGGAAAAACAAACTTTCGACATACTAGCAAGATTGGGTTATTTTTGTCCAAATTCTCGTTTTTTTCTCTTGGCTTCCCTACCCTTGAATCCATGTCACTTACGTGTGTTGCCCATGCATGCGTCATGTCCCACACTTCAGTGAGCACAAGTGACGTGCTTTGTACGTACGCAAACTCCAGCGATCTTCTTTGTCAAGAGAAGACGCATCAAGATTCAAGACCCGATCGCTTTTCTTGCTTTCTGCCTGGGGTCCTCCATGTAAAAGTTAGGGATTTAGATGTAATTTCATGTTTATTTTGTGTGCTGTTGTAAACTGTTGATTTTTTATGTCCATTTGAATCTTGGTCAAATCCTAGGTTTGACCTAGATTTAAACAAGTTTAAAACATGAAAATGAAAAAGTAAGCCTGGATCCTCCTTAGTCAATCCAAAATGAAGCTTTTGGGAGGTTTTTGAAATTTCCATGTTTGAAACCCAAAACCACTTCTTTTCATGCTAGACTTCATAAGACATAGTTTAGGGATAGGGGTAGATACATGATTTGTCTGGTTTCAGTATGTCTAGAGCTTGTTTATCCACTTGAATGCTTACTATATGACATAAGAAGACTATGTGCTATGGTTTTTCATTTATCTAATTTTTTTGAATTTTATGCCCATTTGAATCTTGGTCAAATCCCAGGTTTGACCAGGTTTTAAACAAGTTTAAAACTTGAAAATGAAAAGGTGTAAGTATGGATCCTTCGTAGTCACTCTAAAATGAAGCTTTTGGGAGGTTCTCGAAATTTCCATGCATGCTTGAAACTCAAAACCACGTTTCTTCATGCTTGACTTCATAAGACAGAGTTTAATTAGGGTTAGGGGTAGATACACGATTTTTCTGGTTTGAATATGTCTAGACCTTGTTTATCAACTTGAATGTTTACTATATGACATAATTAAGAAGGCTATGTACGTGCTTTGGTTTTTCATTCTTTAGATTTTTGTCTGATTTTTTATGCCCATTTGAATCTTGGTCAAATCCTAGGTTTGACCAAGATTTAAATAAGTTTAAAACATGAAAATGAAAAGATAAGCATCGATCCTTCTTACTCGCTCTAAAATGAAGCTTTTGGTAGGTTTTTGAAATTTCCATGTTTGAAACCCAAAACCACTTCTCTTCATGCTTGACTTCATAAGACAAAGTTTAGGGTCGATAGGGGGTAGATACATGATTTGTCTGGTTTGAATATGTCTAGACCTTGTTTATGAACTTGAATGCTTACTATATGACATAAGAAGACTATGTGCTTTGGTTTTTTTTAGTTTTTTATTTTATGCCCATTTTAATATTGGTCAAATCCTAGGTTTGACCAAGATTTAAACAAGTTTAAAACATGAAAATGAAAAGGTAAGCCTGGATCCTTCTTAGTCACTCTAAAATGAAGCTTTTGGGAGGTTTTTGAAATTTGCATGTTTGAAACCAAAAACCACTTCTCTTCATGCTTGACTTCATAAGACAGAGTTTAGGGTTAGGGGTAGATACATGATTTGTCTTATTTGAATATGTATAGACCTTGTTTGTCAACTTTTGAATGCTTACTATATATATATGTGACATAAGAAGACTATGTGCTTTTGTTTTTCATTTTTCTGATTTTTTTAATTTTATGCCCATTTAAATCTTGGTCAAATCCTGGTTTGACAATGATTTAAACAAGTTTAAAATATGAAAATGAAAAGGTAAGCATTGATCCTTCTTAGTCACTCTAAAATGAAGCTTTTGGTAGGTTTTTGAAATTTCCATATTTGGAACCCAAAACCACTTCTCTTCATGCTTGACTACATAAGACAAAGTTTAGGGTTAGGGAGTAGATACATGATTTTTCTTGTTTGAATATGTCTAGACCTTGTTTATCAACTTTAATGCTACTATATGACATAAGAAAACTATGTGCTTTGGTTTTTCATTTTTAAGATATTTTTATTAATTTTGATGCACATTTGAATCTTGGTCAAATCCTAGGTTTGACCAAGATTTAAACAAGTATATATAGAACATGAAAATGAAAAGGGAAGCATGTATCCTTCTTAATTAGTCACCCTAAAATGAAGTTTTTGGGAGGTTTTTGAAATTTCCATGTTTGAAACCTAAAACCACTTATCTTCATGCTTGACTTCGTCATAAGACAGAGTTTAGGGGTGAGGGGGTAGATACATGATTTGTCTAGCTAGTTTGAATATGTCTAGACCTTGTTTATCAACTTTAATGCTTACTATATGACATATAAGAAGACTATGTGCGCTTTGGTTTTTCATTTTTCGGTTTTTTTATTTTATGCCCATTTGAATCTTGGTCAAATCCTAGATTTGACCAAGATTTAAACAAGTTTAAAACATGGAAATGAAAAGGTAAGCATCGATCCTTCTTAGTCGCTCTAAAATGAAGCTGAATTTTGGGAGGTTTTTGAAATTTCCATGTTTGAAACCCAAAACCACTTCTCTTCATGCTTGACTTCATAAGACGAAGTTTAGGGTCGATAGGGGGTAGATACATGATTTGTCTTGTTTGAATATGTCTAGACCTTGTTTATCAACTTGAATGCTTACTATATGACATAAGAGGACTATGTGCATTGGTATTTCATTTTTTGATTTTTATGCCCATTTGAGAATCTTGGTAAAATCCTAGGTTTGTTGAGCAAGATTTAAACAAGTTTAACATGTGAAAATGATAAGGTAATTAAGTCTGGATCTTTCTCTTAGTAACTCTAAAATGAAGCTTTTCGGAGGTTCTTGAATTTACCATGTTTGAAACCCAAAACCACCGTACTTCTTTTCATGCTTGACTTCATAAGACAGAGTTTAGGGTTAGGGGTAGATACATGATTTTTCTGGTTTGAATATGTCTAGACCATGTTTATCAATTTGAATGCTTACTATATGACATAAGATGGCTATGTGCTTTGGTTTTTCATTCTTTCGATTTTTTTCTGAATTTTTATGCCCATTTGAATCTTGGTTAAATCCTAGGTTCGACCAAGATTTAAACAAGTTTAAAACATGACAATGAAAAGGTAATTAATCATGGATCCTTCTTAATTAACCAGATCCTAATTAAAATGAAGCTTTTTGGGAGGTTTTTGAAATTTCCATGTTTGAAACCCAAAACCACACTTCTGCTTCATGCTTGACTTCATATATAATTAAGACAAAGTTTAGGGTTAGGGGTACATGATTTGTCTGGTTTGAATATGTCTAGACCTTGTTTATGAACTTTTGAATGCTTACTATATGACATAAGAAGACTATGTGCTTTGGTTTTTTATTTTATTTATTTTTTTATTTTATGCCCATTTGAATATTGGTCAAATCCTAGGTTTGACCAAGATTTAAACAAGTTTAAAACATGAAAATGAAAAGGTAAGCCTTGATCCTTCTTAACTAGTCACTCTAAAATGAAGCTTTAATTTTGGGAGGTTTTTGAAATTTCCATGTTTGAAACCAAAAACCACTTCTCTTCATGCTTGACTTCATAAGACAGAGTTTATGGTTTTAGAGGGGTAGATACATGATTTTTCTTATTTGAATATGTCTAGCTAGACCTTGTTTATCAACTTTTGAATGCTTACTATATATATGTATGTGACATAAGAAAACTATGTGCTTTGGTTTTTCATTTTTCTGATTTTTTTTGGAATTTTGATGCACATTTGAATCTTGGTCAAATCCTAGGTTTGACCAAGATTTAAACAAGTATAGAACATGAAAATGAAAAGGGAAGCCTGTATCCTTCTTAGTCACCCTAAAATGAAGTTTTTGGGAGGTTTTTGAAATTTCCATGTTTGAAACCCAAAACCACTTCTCTTCATGCTTGACTTCTTAAGACATAGTTTAGGGGTTAGCGGGTAGATACATGATTTGTATGGTTTGAATATGTCTAGACCTTGTTTATCAACTTTAATGCTTACTATATGACATAAGAAGACTATGTGCTTTGGTTTTTCATTTTTCTGTTTTTTTTTTTTTAATTTTCTGCCAATTTTGTTTGACCAAGATTTAGACAAGTTTTACACATGAAAACGAATAAGTAAGCCTAGATCCTTCTTAGTCACTCCAAAATGTACCAATTGATAGGTGCGTTAACTTTGCTTCATGGAAAAAATAATGTCATGTAAATGAGTTAACTTGGATTTCCTACCCTTGAATCCATAGGAAACTTTGTTCTAATGCACTATAATAATCAACCGAGCTTTTACACCAGCAGGTCTGTCACTTACGTGTGGTGCCCATGCGTGAGGTCCCACACTTCAGTGAGCACAAGTCACGTGCAATAGGTACGCAAACTCCCAGCCATTTTCTTTGTCAAGAGAAGACGCATCAGGATGCGTATTGGAAGTCTGTGGGTCCTTCTGGATCCTTCGGTTGTCCCTCTCACAAAAAAAACAAATCTCTCTCATTCTCGGCCTCGCTCGACTCGCTCGCTCGCTCGCTCGCACCTCCTGCTCACTGACAAACCCTGCACAAAAGTCAACATCATCACCCGAAAAAGGGGAGACACCATAATTCTCTCCCTTCTTCTCTCCCTTCCGAGTGATCCCTCTTCCTCCGAGTTTCACTCGACGGGCAAACACACATGTGCTGCATAGTAATAATAAAAAGGTAGAAAAATCGACCTACGAATCTATAATTAAATAGGTTAAACTAGGGTTTTGCCCAGTACTACAGATCAAGGTTCAAAAAATCCAACTACGGGGTTCGAACAACCCCATTTCTAATCCAAGATTTTTTTCGACCTCATCCAATGGCCTCAAACTATAGGCCGGGTTAGCATCTAGTGCAGTATGTGTGAGAATGTATGCACTATGTGTGCTATAACTTGTGTGTCTTTCAAATTTGAACCAAATTTGAATAAGTTTGAAATATTTGAAATGGGGCTTTTGGCTTAAACGTTTGAAACCCAAAACGACTTCTCCTCATGCTAGACTTCATAAGACCGAGTTTAGGGTTAGGGGTAGATACATGATTTGTCTGGTTTGAATATGTCTAAACCTTGTTTATCAACTTGAATGCTTACTATATGACATAAGAAGACCATGTGCTTTTGTTTTTCATTTTTCTATTTTTTTTAAGAATTTTATGCACATTTGATTCTGGTCAAATCCTAGGTTCAACCAAGATTTAAACAAGTTTCAAGCATGAAAATGAAAACGTAAGCCAAGATCCTTCTTAATTAGTCACTCTAAAATATATGAAGCTTTTGGGACGTACTTGAAATTTCCATGTTTGAAACCCAAAACCAATTCTCTTCATGATTGACTTCATAAGACAGAGTTTAGGATTAGGGGTAGATATACACATGATTTTTCTGGTTTGAATATGTCTAGACCTTGTTTATCAACTTGAGTGTTTACTATATGACATAATTAAGAAGGCTATGTGCTTTGGTTTTTCATTCTTTAGATTTTTTGTCTGAATTTTTATGCCCATTTGAATCTTGGTCAAATCCTAGGTTTGACCAAGATTTAAATAAGTTTAAAACATGGAAATGAAAAGGTAAGCATCGATCCTTCTTAGTCACTCTAAAATGAAGCTAAATTTTGGGAGGTTTTTGAAATTTCCATGTTTGAAACCCAAAACCACTTCTCTTCATGCTTGACTTCATAAGACGAAGTTTAGGGTCGATAGGGGGTAGATACATGATTTGTCTTGTTTGAATATGTATAGACCTTGTTTATCAACTTGAATGCTTACTATATGACATAAGAGGACTATGTGCATTGGTATTTCATTTTTTGATTTTTATGCCCATTTGAGAATCTTGGTAAAATCCTAGGTTTGTTGAGCAAGATTTGAACAAGTTTAACATGTGAAAATGATAAGGTAATTAAGTCTGGATCTTTCTCTTAGTAACTCTAAAATGAAGCTTTTGGGAGGTTCTTGAATTTACCATGTTTGAAACCCAAAACCACCGTACTTCTATTCATGCTTGACTTCATAAGACAGAGTTTAGGGTTAGGGGTAGATACATGATTTTTCTGGTTTGAATATGTCTAGACCATGTTTATCAATTTGAATGCTTACTATATGACATAACAAGGCTATGTGCTTTGGTTTTTCATTCTTTCGATTCTTTCAATTTTTTCTGAATTTTTATTCCCATTTGAATCTTGGTCAAATCCTAGGTTCGACCAAGATTTAAACAAGTTTAAAACATGACAATGAAAAGGTAATTAATCATGGATCCTTCTTAATTAACCAGCCAGTCTAATTAAAATGAAGCTTTTTGGGAAGTTTTTGAAATTTCCATGTTTGAAACCCAAAACCACACTTCTCTGCTTCATGCTTGACTTCATATATAATTAAGACAAAGTTTAGGGTTAGGGGGTACATGATTTGTCTGGTTTGAATATGTCTAGACCTTGTTTATGAACTTGAATGCTTACTATATGACATAAGAAGACTATGTGCTTTGGTTTTTTATTTTATTTATTTTTTTATTTTATGCCCATTTGAATATTGGTCAAATCCTAGGTTTGACCAAGATTTAAACAAGTTTAAAACATGAAAATGAAAAGGTAAGCCTGGATCCTTCTTAACTAGTCACTCTAAAATGAAGCTTTAATTTTGGGAGGTTTTTGAAATTTCCATGTTTGAAACCAAAAACCACTTCTCTTCATGCTTGACTTCATAAGACAGAGTTTATGGTTTTAGAGGGGTAGATACATGATTTGTCTTATTTGAATATGTCTAGCTAGACCTTGTTTATCAACTTTTGAATGCTTACTATATATATGTATGTGACATAAGAAAACTATGTGCTTTGGTTTTTCATTTTTCTGATTTTTTTTGGAATTTTGATGCACATTTGAATCTTGGTCAAATCCTAGGTTTGACCAAGATTTAAACAAGTATAGAACATGAAAATGAAAAGGGAAGCCTGTATCCTTCTTAGTCACCCTAAAATGAAGTTTTTGGGAGGTTTTTGAAATTTCCATGTTTGAAACCCAAAACCACTTCTCTTCATGCTTGACTTCTTAAGACATAGTTTAGGGGTTAGCGGGTAGATACATGATTTGTATGGTTTGAATATGTCTAGACCTTGTTTATCAACTTTAATGCTTACTATATGACATAAGAAGACTATGTGCTTTGGTTTTTCATTTTTCTGTTTTTTTTTTAATTTTCTGCCAATTTTGTTTGACCAAGATTTAGACAAGTTTTACACATGAAAACGAATAAGTAAGCCTAGATCCTTCTTAGTCACTCCAAAATGTACCAATTGATAGGTGCGTTAACTTTGCTTCATGGAAAAAATAATGTCATGTAAATGAGTTAACTTGGATTTCCTACCCTTGAATCCATAGGAAACTTTGTTCTAATGCACTATAATAATCAACCGAGCTTTTACACCAAAGAGGTCTGTCACTTACGTGTGGTGCCCATGCGTGAGGTCCCACACTTCGGTGAGCACAAGTCACGTGCAATAGGTACGCAAACTCCCAGCCATTTTCTTTGTCAAGAGAAGACGCATCGGGATGCGTATTGGAAGTCCGTGGGTCCTTGGATCCTTCGGTTGTCCCTCTCACAAAAAACAAATCTCTCTCATTCTCGGCCTCGCTCGACTCGCTCGCTCGCTCGCTCGTCGCACCTCCTGCTCACCGACAAACCCCGCACAAAAGTCAACATCATCACCCGAAAAAGGGGAGACACCATAATTCTCTCCCTTCTTCTCTCCTTCCGAGTGATCCCTCTTCCTCCGAGTTTCACTCGACGGGCAAACACACATGTGCTGCATAGTAATAATAAAAAGGTAGAAAAATCGACCTACGAATCTATAATTAAATAGGTTAAACTAGGGTTTTGCCCAGTACTACAGATCAAGGTTCAAAAAATCCAACTACGGGGTTCGAACAACCCCATTTCTAATCCAAGATTTTTTTCGACCCCATCCAATGGCCTCAAACTATAGGCCGGGTTAGCATCTAGTGCAGTATGTGTGAGAATGTATGCACTATGTGTGCTATAACTTGTGTGTCTTTCAAATTTGAACCAAATTTGAATAAGTTTGAAATATTTGAAATGGGGCTTTTGGCTTAAACGTTTGAAACCCAAAACGACTTCTCCTCATGCTAGACTTCATAAGACCGAGTTTAGGGTTAGGGGGTAGATACATGATTTGTCTGGTTTGAATATGTCTAAACCTTGTTTATCAACTTGAATGCTTACTATATGACATAAGAAGACCATGTGCTTTTGTTTTTCATTTTTCTATTTTTTTTAAGAATTTTATGCACATTTGATTCTGGTCAAATCCTAGGTTCAACCAAGATTTAAACAAGTTTCAAGCATGAAAATGAAAACGTAAGCCAAGATCCTTCTTAATTAGTCACTCTAAAATATATGAAGCTTTTGGGACGTACTTGAAATTTCCATGTTTGAAACCCAAAACCAATTCTCTTCATGATTGACTTCATAAGACAGAGTTTAGGGTTAGGGGTAGATATACACATGATTTTTCTGGTTTGAATATGTCTAGACCTTGTTTATCAACTTGAGTGTTTACTATATGACATAATTAAGAAGGCTATGTGCTTTGGTTTTTCATTCTTTAGATTTTTTGTCTGAATTTTTATGCCCATTTGAATCTTGGTCAAATCCTAGGTTTGACCAAGATTTAAATAAGTTTAAAACATGGAAATGAAAAGGTAAGCATCGATCCTTCTTAGTCACTCTAAAATGAAGCTAAATTTTGGGAGGTTTTTAAAATTTCCATGTTTGAAACCCAAAACCACTTCTCTTCATGCTTGACTTCATAAGACGAAGTTTAGGGTCGATAGGGGGTAGATACATGATTTGTCTTGTTTGAATATGTCTAGACCTTGTTTATCAACTTGAATGCTTACTATATGACATAAGAGGACTATGTGCATTGGTATTTCATTTTTTTGATTTTTATGCCCATTTGAGAATCTTGGTAAAATCCTAGGTTTGTTGAGCAAGATTTAAACAAGTTTAACATGTGAAAATGATAAGGTAATTAAGTCTGGATCTTTCTCTTAGTAACTCTAAAATGAAGCTTTTGGGAGTTTCTTGAATTTACCATGTTTGAAACCCAAAACCACCGTACTTCTATTCATGCTTGACTTCATAAGACAGAGTTTAGGGTTAGGGGTAGATACATGATTTTTCTGGTTTGAATATGTCTAGACCATGTTTATCAATTTGAATGCTTACTATATGACATAACAAGGCTATGTGCTTTGGTTTTTCATTCTTTCGATTCTTTCGATTTTTTCTGAATTTTTATTCCCATTTGAATCTTGGTCAAATCCTAGGTTCGACCAAGATTTAAACAAGTTTAAAACATGACAATGAAAAGGTAATTAATCATGGATCCTTCTTAATTAACCAGCCAGTCTAATTAAAATGAAGCTTTTTGGGAAGTTTTTGAAATTTCCATGTTTGAAACCCAAAACCACACTTCTCTGCTTCATGCTTGACTTCATATATAATTAAGACAAAGTTTAGGGTTAGGGGGTACATGATTTGTCTGGTTTGAATATGTCTAGACCTTGTTTATGAACTTGAATGCTTACTATATGACATAAGAAGACTATGTGCTTTGGTTTTTTTATTTTATTTATTTTTTTATTTTATGCCCATTTGAATATTGGTCAAATCCTAGGTTTGACCAAGATTTAAACAAGTTTAAAACATGAAAATGAAAAGGTAAGCCTGGATCCTTCTTAACTAGTCACTCTAAAATGAAGCTTTAATTTTGGGAGGTTTTTGAAATTTCCATGTTTGAAACCAAAAACCACTTCTCTTCATGCTTGACTTCATAAGACAGAGTTTATGGTTTTAGAGGGGTAGATACATGATTTGTCTTATTTGAATATGTCTAGCTAGACCTTGTTTATCAACTTTTGAATGCTTACTATATATATGTATGTGACATAAGAAAACTATGTGCTTTGGTTTTTCATTTTTCTGATTTTTTTTGGAATTTTGATGCACATTTGAATCTTGGTCAAATCCTAGGTTTGACCAAGATTTAAACAAGTATAGAACATGAAAATGAAAAGGGAAGCCTGTATCCTTCTTAGTCACCCTAAAATGAAGTTTTTGGGAGGTTTTTGAAATTTCCATGTTTGAAACCCAAAACCACTTCTCTTCATGCTTGACTTCTTAAGACATAGTTTAGGGGTTAGCGGGTAGATACATGATTTGTATGGTTTGAATATGTCTAGACCTTGTTTATCAACTTTAATGCTTACTATATGACATAAGAAGACTATGTGCTTTGGTTTTTCATTTTTCTGTTTTTTTTTGAATTTTTACGCCAATTTTGTTTGACCAAGATTTAGACAAGTTTTACACGTGAAAACGAATAAGTAAGCCTGGATCCTTCTTAGTCACTCCAAAATGTACCAATTGATAGGTGCGTTAATTTTGCTTCATGGAAAAAATAATGTCATGTAAATGAGTTAACTTGGATTTCCTACCCTTGAATCCATAGGAAACTTTGTTCTAATGCACTATAATAATCAACCGAGCTTTTACACCAGCAGGTCTGTCACTTACGTGTGGTGCCCATGCGTGAGGTCCCACACTTCAGTGAGCACAAGTCACGTGCAATAGGTACGCAAACTCCCAGCCATTTTCTTTGTCAAGAGAAGACGCATCAGGGATGCGTATTGGAAGTCTGTGGGTCCTTCTGGATCCTTCGGTTGTCCCTCTCACAAAAAAACAAATCTCTCTCATTCTCGGCCTCGCTCGACTCGCTCGCTCGCTCGCTCGCACCTCCTGCTCACTGACAAACCCTGCACAAAAGTCAACATCATCACCCGAAAAAGGGGAGACACCATAATTCTCTCCCTTCTTCTCTCCTTCCGAGTGATCCCTCTTCCTCCGAGTTTCACTCGACGGGCAAACACACATGTGCTGCATAGTAATAATAAAAAGGTAGAAAAATCGACCTACGAATCTATAATTAAATAGGTTAAACTAGGGTTTTGCCCAGTACTACAGATCAAGGTTCAAAAAATCCAACTACGGGGTTCGAACAACCTGATACGTCTCCAACGTATCGATAATTTCTTATGTTCCATGCCACATTATTGATGTTATCTACATGTTTTATGCACACTTTATGTCATATTCGTGCATTTTCTGGAACTAACCTATTAACAAGATGCCGAAGTGCCAGTTGCTATTTTCTGCTGTTTTTGGTTTCAGAAATCCTAGTAACGAAATATTCTCGGAATTGGACGAAATCAACGCCCAGGGTCCTATTTTGCCACGAAGCTTCCAGAAGACCGAAGAGGAGACGAAGTGGGGCCACGAGGTGGCCACACCCTAGGGCGGCGCGGCCTGGCCCCTGGCCGCGCGGCCCTATGGTGTGGGCCCCTCGTGCCGCCTCCTGACCTGCCCTTCAACCTACTTAAAGCCTCCGTCGCGAAACCCCCAGTACCGAGAGCCACGATACGGAAAACCTTCCAGAGACGCCGCCACCGCCAATCCCATCTCGGGGGATTCAGGAGATCGCCTCCGGCACCCTGCCGGAGAGGGGAATCATCTCCCGGAGGACTCTACGCCGCCATGGTCGCCTCCGGAGTGATGTGTGAGTAGTCTACCCCTGGACTATGGGTCCATAGCAGTAGCTAGATGGTTGTCTTCTCCCCATTGTGCTTAATTGTCGGATCTTGTGAGCTGCCTAACATGATCAAGATCATCTATCTATAATTCTATATGTTGCGTTTGTTGGGATCCGATGAATAGAGAATACTTGTTATGTTGATTATCAAAGTTATGTCTATGTGTTGTTTATGATCTTGCATGCTCTCCGTTATTAGTAGATGCTCTGGCCAAGTTGATGCTAGTAACTCCAAGAGGGAGTATTTATGCTCGATAGTGGGTTCATGTCTCCGTGAATCTGGAGGGGTGACAAGAACCTCTAAGGTTATGGATGTGCTGTTGCCACTAGGGATAAAACATTGGTGCTATGTTCAAGGATGTAGTCACTGATTACATTACGCGCAATACTTAATGCAATTGTCTGTTGTTAGCAACTTAATACTGGAGGGGGTTCGGATGATAACCTGAAGGTGGACTTTTTAGGCATAGATGCATGCTGGATAGCGGTCTATGTACTTTGTCGTAATGCCCAATTAAATCTCACAATACTCATCATGATATGTATGTGCGTGGTCATGCCCTCTCTATTTGTCAATTGCCCAACTGTAATTTGTTCACCCAACATGCTGTTTATCTTATGGGAGAGACACCTCTAGTGAACTGTGGACCCCGGTCCAATTCTCTATACTGAAATACAATCCATCGCAATCTTGTTTCTTGTTTTCTACAAACAATCATCTTCCACACAATACGGTTAACCCTTTGTTACAGCAAGCCGGTGAGATTGACAACCTCGTTGTTTCGTTGGGGCAAAGTACTTTGGTTGTGTTGTGCAGGTTCCACGTTGGCGTCGGAATCTCTGGTGTTGCGCCGCACTACATCCCGCCGCCATCAACCTTCAACGTGCTTCTTGACTCCTACTGGTTCGATTAAACCTTGGTTTCTTACTGAGGGAAACTTGCCGCTGTGCGCATCACACCTTCCTCTTGGGGTTCCCAACGGATGTGTCAACCACACGCATCAAGCAAATTTCTGGCACCGTTGCCGGGGACGAATCAAGACACTCCACCAAGCCCGTCAACCGCCATTAAACCTCCCACGTCAACTACGCGCCAGTTGTGGACAGCAAGCAAATTTCTGGCGCCGTTGCCGGGGAGATCAAGACACGCTGCAAGGGGAGTCTCCACTTCCCAATCTCTTTACTTTGTTTTTGTCTTGCTTAGTTATATTTACTACTTTGTTTGCTGCACTAAATCAAAATACAAAAAAATTAGTTGCTAGTTTTACTTTATTTGCTATCTTGTTTGCTATATCAAAAACACAAAAAAATTAGTTACTTGCATTTACTTTATCTAGTTTGCTTTATTTACTGTTGCTAAAATGGCTACCCCTGAAAATACTAAGTTGTGTGATTTCACAACCACAAATAATAATGATTTCTTATGCACACCTATTGCTCCACCTGCTACTACAGCAGAATTCTTTGAAATTAAACCTGCTTTACTAAATCTTGTTATGCGAGAGCAATTTTCTGTTGTTAGTTCTGATGATGCTGCTGCCCATCTTAATAATTTTGTTGAACTATGTGAGATGCAAAAGTATAAAGATGTAGATGGTGACATTATAAAATTAAAATTGTTCCCTTTCTCATTAAGAGGAAGAGCTAAAGATTGGTTGCTATCTCTGCCTAAGAATAGTATTGATTCATGGACTAAATGCAAGGATGCTTTTATTGGTAGATATTATCCCCCTGCTAAAATTATATCTTTGAGGAGTAGCATAATGAATTTTAAACAATTAGATACTGAACATGTTGCACAAGCATGGGAAAGAATGAAATCTTTGGTTAAAAATTGCCCAACCCATGGACTGACTACTTGGATGATCATCCAAACCTTCTATGCAGGACTAAATTTTTCTTCGCGGAATTTATTGGATTTAGCTGCTGGAGGTACCTTTATGTCCATCACTCTTGGTGAAGCAACAAAGCTTCTTGATAATATGATGATCAACTACTCTGAATGGCACACGGAAAGAGCTCCACAAGGTAAGAAGGTAAATTACATTGAAGAAACCTCTTCCTTGAGTGATAAGATTGATGCTATTATGTCTATGCTTGTGAATGATAGGACTAATATTGATCCTAATAATGTTCCGTTAGCTTCATTGGTTGCACAAGAAGGGCATGTTGATGTAAACTTCATTAAAAATAATAATTTCAACAACAATGCTTACCGGAACAATTCTAGTAACAACTATAGGCCATATCCTTATAATAATGGCAACGGCTATGGTAATTCTTATGGGAATTCTTACAATAATAATAGGAACACACCCCCTGGACTTGAAGCCATGCTTAAAGAATTTATTAGTACACAAACTGCTTTTAACAAATCTGTTGAAGAAAAGCTTGGGAAAATCGATATACTTGCTTCTAAAGTCGATAGTCTTGCTGCTGATGTTGATCTTTTGAAATCGAAAGTTATGCCTAATGAGAATCATCATAATAAAATTGTTACTACAGCAAATGCCATCCAAGTTTGAATTAATGAGAATATAAGACTAATGGCCGAACTGCGTGCTAGGTGGGATAGAGAAGAAAATGAAAAACTAGCCAAAGAGAAGAATGTAGCTAAAGTTTGGACTATTACCACCACTAGTAATGCTAATGCTACACATGTTGCTGCACCTCCTACTATTAATAATAAAAGAATAGGTGTTAGCAATGTTTCCACTTCTAATGCAAAGCGCGAAACCGCTTAAACTGCTAAAGCTTTGAAACTGCTTTTGTGATAAAGCTGCTGAAATTTTTTCCAACATTAGGGATGATGATCCCATTGCTTTAGATTATAATGGTTTGAATTTTGATGATTGCCACATCTCTGAAGTTATAAAGTTCTTGCAAAAACTTGCTAAAAGTCCTAATGCTAGTGCTATAAATTTGGCTTTCACGCAACATATTACAAATGCTCTCATAAAAGCTAGAGAAGAGAAACTAGAGCGCGAAGCCTCTATTCCTAGAAAGCTAGAGGATGGTTGGGAGCCCATCATTAAGATGAAGGTTAAAGATTTTGATTGTAATGCCTTATGTGATCTTGGTGCAAGTATTTCTGTTATGCCTAAGAAAATTTATAATATGCTTGACTTGCCACCGCTGAAAAATTGTTATTTGGATGTTAATCTTGCTGATCATTCTACAAAGAAACCTTTGGGGAAAGTTGATAATGTTCGCATTACCGTTAACAATAACCTTTTCCCCGTTGATTTTGTTGTCTTGGATATTGAATGCAATGCATCTTATCCTATTATATTGGGAAGACCTTTTCTTCGAACCGTTGGTGCTACTATTGATATGAAGGAAGGTAATATTAAATATCAATTTCCTCTCAAGAAAGGTATGGAACACTTCCCTAGAAAGAGAATGAAGTTACCTTTTGATTCTATTATTAGAACAAATTATGATGTTGACACTTCGTCTCTTGATAATACTTGATACACACTTTCTGCGCCTAGCTGAAAGGCATTAAAGAAAAGCGCTTATGGGAGACAACCCATGTTTTTACCTACAGTACTTTGTTTTTATTTTGTGTCTTGGAAGTTGTTTACTACTGTAGCAACCTCTCCTTATCTTAGTTTAGTGTTTTGTTGTGCCAAGTAAAGTCGTTGATAGAAAAGTTCATACTAGATTTGGATTACTGCACAGAAACAGATTTCTTTGCTGTCACGAATCTGGGCTGTTTTCTCTGTAGGTAACTCAGAAAATTATGCCAATTTACGTGAGTGATCCTCAGATATGTACGCAACTTTCATTCAATTTGAGCATTTTCATTTGAGCAAGTCTGGTGCCTCGATAAAATTCGTCAATACAAACTGTTCTGTTTTGACAGATTCTGCCCTTTATTTCGCATTGCCTCTTTTGCTATGTTGGATGAATTTCTTTGATCCATGAATTTCCAGTAGCTTTATGCAATGTCCAGAAGTGTTAAGAATGATTATGTCACCTCTGAACATGTTAATTTTTATGGTCGCTAACCCTCTAATGAGTTGTTCTAAGTTTGGTGTGGAGGAAGTTTTCAAGGATCAAGAGAGGAGTATGATGCAACATGATCAAGGAGAGTGAAAGCTCTAAGCTTGGGGATGCCCCGGTGGTTCACCCCTGCATATTCTAAGAAGACTCAAGCGTCTAAGCTTGGGGATGCCCAAGGCATCCCCTTCTTCATCGACAACATTATCAGGTTCCTCCCCTGAAACTATATTTTTATTCCATCACATCTTATGTGCTTTGCTTGGAGCGTCGGATTGTTTTTGTTTTTGTTTTGTTTGAATAAAATGGATCCTAGCATTCACTTTGTGGGAGAGAGACACGCTCCGCTGTAGCATATGGACAAGTATGTCCTTAGTTTCTACTCATAGTATTCATGGCGAAGTTTCTTCTTCGTTAAATTGTTATATGGTTGGAATTGGAAAATGATACATGTAGTAATTGCTATAAATGTTTTGGGTAATGTGATACTTGGCAATTGTTGTGCTCATGTTTAAGCTCTTGCATCATATGCTTTGCACCCATTAATGAAGAAATACATAGAGCATGCTAAAATTTGGTTTGCATACTTGGTCTCTCTAAGGTCTAGATAATTTCTAGTATTGAGTTTGAACAACAAGGAAGACGATGTAGAGTCTTATAATGTTTTCAATATGTCTTTTATGTGAGTTTTGCTGCACCGGTTCATCCTTGTGTTTGTTTCAAATAAGCCTTGCTAGCCTAAGCCTTGTATCCAGAGGGATTACCTCTCATGCATCCAAAATACTTGAGCCAACCACTATGCCATTTGTGTCCACCATACCTAACTACTACATGGTATTTTCCGCCATTCCAAATTAAATTGCTTGAGTGCTACCTTTAAAATTCCATCATTCACCTTTGCAATATATAGCTAATGGGACAAATAGCTTAAAAACTATTGTGGTATTGAATATGTTCTTATGCACTTTATCTCTTATTAAGTTGCTTGTTGTGCGATAACCATGTTCACTGGGGACGCCATCAACTACTCTTTGTTGAATTTCATGTGAGTTGCTATGCATGTTCGTCTTGTCTGAAGTAAGGGAGATCTACCACCTTATGGTTAAGCATGCATATTGTTAGAGAAGAACATTGGGCCGCTAACTAAAGCCATGATCCATGGTGGAAGTTTCAGTTTTGGACAATATCCTCAATCTCATATGAGAAAATTATTAATTGTTGTTACATGCTTATGCATAAAAGAGGAGTCCATTATCTGTTGTCTATGTTGTCCCGGTATGGATGTCTAAGTTGAGAATAATCAATAGCGAGAAATCCAATGCGAGCTTTCTCCTTAGACCTTTGTATGCAGTGACATAGAGGTACCCCTTTGTGACACTTGGTTAAAACATGTGCATTGTGATGATCCGGTAGTCCAAGCTAATTAGGACAAGGTGCAGGCACTATTAGTATACTATGCATGAGGCTTGCAACTTGTAAGATATAATTTACATGATACATATGCTTTATTACTACCGTTGACAAAATTGTTTCATGTTTTCAAAATCAAAGCTCTAGCACAAATATAGCAATCGATGCTTTTCCTCTATGGAGGACCATTCTTTTACTTTCATTGTTAATTCAGTTCACCTATTTCTCTCCACCTCAAGAAGCAAACACTTGTGTGAACTGTGCATTGATTCCTACATACTTGCATATTGCACTTATTATATTACTCTATGTTGACAATATCCATGAGATATACATGTTACAAGTTGAAAGCAACCGCTGAAACTTAATCTTCCTTTGTGTTGCTTCAATGCCTTTACTTTGAATTATTGCTTTATGAGTTAAATCTTATGCAAGACTTATTGATGCTTGTCTTGAAGTACTATTCATGAAAAGTCTTTGCTATATGATTCACTTGTTTACTCATGTCATATACATTGTTTTGATCGCTGCATTCACTACATATGCTTTACAAATAGTATGATCAAGGTTATGATGGCATGTCACTCCAGAAATTATCTTTGTTATCGTTTTACCTGCTCGGGACGAGCAGAACTAAGCTTGGGGATGCTGATACGTCTCCAACGTATCGATAATTTCTTATGTTCCATGCCACATTATTGATGTTATCTACATGTTTTATGCACACTTTATGTCATATTCGTGCATTTTCTGGAACTAACTTATTAACAAGATGCCGAAGTGCCGATTCTTTGTTTGCTGTTTTGGTTTTGAAATCCTAGTAACGAAATATTCTCGGAATTGGACGAAATCAACGCCCAGGGTCCTATTTTGCCACGAAGCTTCCAGAAGACCGAAGAGGAGACGAAGTGGGCCACGAGGTGGCCACACCCTAGGGCGGCGCGGCCTGGCCCCTGGCCGCGCGGCCCTATGGTGTGGTCCCCTCGTGCCGCCTCCTGACCTGCCCTTCCGCCTACTTAAAGCCTCCGTCGCGAAACCCCCAGTACCGAGAGCCACGATACGGAAAACCTTCCAGAGACGCCGCCGCCGCCAATCCCATCTCGGGGGATTCAGGAGATCGCCTCCGGCACCCTGCCGGAGAGGGGAATCATCTCCCGGAGGACTCTACGCCGCCATGGTCGCCTCCGGAGTGATGTGTGAGTAGTCTACCCCTGGACTATGGGTCCATAGCAGTAGCTAGATGGTTGTCTTCTCCCCATTGTGCTTAATTGTCGGATCTTGTGAGCTGCCTAACATGATCAAGATCATCTATCTGTAATTCTATATGTTGCGTTTGTTGGGATCCGATGAATAGAGAATACTTGTTATGTTGATTATCAAAGTTATGTCTATGTGTTGTTTTTGATCTTGCATGCTCTCCGTTATTAGTAGATGCTCTGGCCAAGTTGATGCTAGTAACTCCAAGAGGGAGTATTTATGCTCGATAGTGGGTTCATGTCTCCGTGAATCTGGAGGGGTGACAAGAACCTCTAAGGTTATGGATGTCTTTGTTGCCACTAGGGATAAAACATTGGTGCTATGTTCAAGGATGTAGTCACTGATTACATTACGCGCAATACTTAATGCAATTGTCTGTTGTTAGCAACTTAATACTGGAGGGGGTTCGGATGATAACCTGAAGGTGGACTTTTTAGGCATAGATGCATGCTGGATAGCGGTCTATGTACTTTGTCGTATTGCCGAATTAAATCTCACAATACTCATCATGATATGTATGTGCATGGTCATGCCCTCTCTATTTGTCAATTGCCCAACTGTAATTTGTTCACCCAACATGCTGTTTATCTTATGGGAGAGACACCTCTAGTGAACTGTGGACCCCGGTCCAATTCTCTATACTGAAATACAATCTCTTTGCCAATCTTTGTTTCTTGTTTTCTGCAAACAATCATCTTCCACACAATACGGTTAACCCTTTGTTACAGCAAGCCGGTGAGATTGACAACCTCGCTGTTTCGTTGGGGCAAAGTACTTTGGTTGTGTTGTGCAGGTTCCACGTTGGCGCCGGAATCTCTGGTGTTGCGCCGCACTACATCCCGCCGCCATCAACCTTCAACGTGCTTCTTGACTCCTACTGGTTCGATTAAACCTTGGTTTCTTACTGAGGGAAACTTGCCGCTGTGCGCATCACACCTTCCTCTTGGGGTTCCCAACGGACGTGTCAACCACACGCATCACAACCCCATTTCTAATCCAAGATTTTTTTCGACCTCATCCAATGGCCTCAAACTATAGGCCGGGTTAGCATCTAGTGCAGTATGTGTGAGAATGTATGCACTATGTGTGCTATAACTTGTGTGTCTTTCAAATTTGAACCAAATTTGAATAAGTTTGAAATATTTGAAATGGGGCTTTTGGCTTAAACGTTTGAAACCCAAAACGACTTCTCCTCATGCTAGACTTCATAAGACCGAGTTTAGGGTTAGGGGGTAGATACAGGATTTGTCTGGTTTGAATATGTCTAAACCTTGTTTATCAACTTGAATGCTTACTATATGACATAAGAAGACCATGTGCTTTTGTTTTTCATTTTTCTATTTTTTTTAAGAATTTTATGCACATTTGATTCTGGTCAAATCCTAGGTTCAACCAAGATTTAAACAAGTTTCAAGCATGAAAATGAAAACGTAAGCCAAGATCCTTCTTAATTAGTCACTCTAAAATATATGAAGCTTTTGGGACGTACTTGAAATTTCCATGTTTGAAACCCAAAACCAATTCTCTTCATGATTGACCTCATAAGACAGAGTTTAGGGTTAGGGGTAGATATACACATGATTTTTCTGGTTTGAATATGTCTAGACCTTGTTTATCAACTTGAGTGTTTACTATATGACATAATTAAGAAGGCTATGTGCTTTGGTTTTTCATTCTTTAGATTTTTTGTCTGAATTTTTATGCCCATTTGAATCTTGGTCAAATCCTAGGTTTGACCAAGATTTAAATAAGTTTAAAACATAGAAATGAAAAGGTAAGCACCGATCCTTCTTAGTCGCTCTAAAATGAAGCTGAATTTTGGGAGGTTTTTGAAATTTCCATGTTTGAAACCCAAAACCACTTCTCTTCATGCTTGACTTCATAAGACGAAGTTTAGGGTCGATAGGGGGTAGATACATGATTTGTCTTGTTTCAATATGTCTAGACCTTGTTTATCAACTTGAATACTTACTATATGACATAAGAGGACTATGTGCATTGGTATTTCATTTTTTATTTTTATGCCCATTTGAGAATCTTGGTAAAATCCTAGGTTTGTTGAGCAAGATTTAAACAAGTTTAACATGTGAAAATGATAAGGTAATTAAGTCTGGATCTTTCTCTTAGTAACTCTAAAATGAAGCTTTTGGGAGGTTCTTGAATTTACCATGTTTGAAACCCAAAACCACCGTACTTCTGTTCATGCTTGACTTCATAAGACAGAGTTTAGGGTTAGGGGTAGATACATGATTTTTCTGGTTTGAATATGTCTAGACCATGTTTATCAATTTGAATGCTTACTATATGACATAACAAGGCTATGTGCTTTGGTTTTTCATTCTTTCGATTTTTTTCTGAAATTTTATGCCCATTTGAATCTTGGTCAAATCCTAGGTTCGACCAAGATTTAAACAAGTTTAAAACATGACAATGAAAAGGTAATTAATCATGGATCCTTCTTAATTAACCAGCCAGTCTAATTAAAATGAAGCTTTTTGGGAGGTTTTTGAAATTTCCATGTTTGAAACCCAAAACCACACTTCTCTGCTTCATGCTTGACTTCATATATAATTAAGACAAAGTTTAGGGTTAGGGGGTACATGATTTTTCTGGTTTGAATATGTCTAGACCTTGTTTATGAACTTGAATGCTTACTATATGACATAAGAAGACTATGTGCTTTGGTTTTTTATTTTATTTATTTTTTATTTTATGCCGATTTGAATATTGGTCAAATCCTAGGTTTGACCAAGATTTAAACAAGTTTAAAACATGAAAATGAAAAGGTAAGCCTGGATCCTTCTTAACTAGTCACTCTAAAATGAAGCTTTAATTTTGGGAGGTTTTTGAAATTTCCATGTTTGAAACCAAAAACCACTTCTCTTCATGCTTGACTTCATAAGACAGAGTTTATGGTTTTAGAGGGGTAGATACATGATTTGTCTTATTTGAATATGTCTAGCTAGACCTTGTTTATCAACTTTTGAATGCTTACTATATATATGTATGTGACATAAGAAAACTATGTGCTTTGGTTTTTCATTTTTCTGATTTTTTTTGGAATTTTGATGCACATTTGAATCTTGGTCAAATCCTAGGTTTGACCAAGATTTAAACAAGTATAAAACATGAAAATGAAAAGGGAAGCCTGTATCCTTCTTAATTAGTCACCCTAAAATGAAGTTTTTGGGAGGTTTTTGAAATTTCCATGTTTGAAACCCAAAACCACTTATCTTCATGCTTGACTTCGTCATAAGACAGAGTTTAGGGGTTAGGGGGTGATGACCCAGAAGTATAGGGGGTGTATCGTAGTATTTTCGATAAGTAAGAATGTCGATCCCAACGAGGAGCAGAAGGTGTTGACAAGCAGTTTCGATGAAGGATTCACTGTAAATGCTCACAGACAAGTATTCAGGGGTTTTTGATGTAACAGTTGAATAAAGTACGAGTAAGTAAAGTGCGAGAGTAACAATTGCAGCGAGTGGCCCAATCCTTTTTAGCACAAAGGACAAGCCGGTTTGTTTACTTATAATGACCAAACGTTCTCGAGGACACACGGGATTTTAGTCTAGTGCTTTCGCTACATACGGCTAAATAATCTTCATTGTTATGATAAGTGTTGTGTGGGTGAACCTATGCTAATGTACCGCCCTTCCTAGGACTAATACATACTTGTGATTATACCCCTTGCAAGCATCCGCAACTACAAGAAAGTAATTAAGAATAAATCTAACCACAGCCTTAAACTCTGAGATCCTGCTATCCCTCCTGCATCGATATACCAACGGGGGTTTAGGTTTCTGTCACTCCGGCAACCCCGCAATCGGCAAACGAGTACAAGATGCATTCCCCTAGGCCCATAAATGGTGAAGTGTCATGTAGTCGACGTTCACATGACACCACTAGAAGAATAACACCACAACTTAAATATCATACCATTGAATATTACTCAACCATAGTTCACTACTAACATTTAGACTTCACCCATGTCCTCAAGAACTAAACGAACTACTCACAAGACATCATATGGAACATGATCAGAGGTGATATGATGATGAATAACAATCTGAACATAAACTTGGTTCAATGGTTTCACTCAATAGCATCAACAACAAGTAGGAATTGATACCGGGAGAGTTTCCCCTATCAAACAATCAAGATCAAACCCAAATTGCTACGGCGGTGACGGTGTCCAGCGGTGGAGACGGCGGTGATGATGGTGGAGATGATGATGATGGTGATGGAGATGATGTCCAGCTCGATGACGGTGACGATGGCGTCGATTTCCCCCTCCCGGAGGAATTTCCCAGCGGATTCTGCCCGCCGAGAGCTCTTTTCTCTCTGGTGTTCTCCGCCCCGCAGAGGCGGCTGTAACTCTTCGCGAGGTACCCTCTGTGGCTTAGGTTTTCGGGACGAAGGATTTCGCGAAGAAAAGGAGGCGAAAGGGGCTATGGGGCCCCCACACCACATGGTGGCGCGGCCAGGCCATGGGCCGCGCCGCCCTATGGTGTGGGCCCACCCTGGGTCCTCCTGGCTCCTCCTTCTGGCTTCCTTCGTCATCTTGAAAAATAGGATTTTTGGTATAATTTCCTTCCACAGTTGATCTTCCGAAATATTGCGTTCTGACGGTGCTTTTTCCAAATGAGAATCCTGGCTCCGGTGCTTGATCCTCCAATAATGATGAAACATGCAAAATAGATGAAATAACATAAGTATTGTGTCCCAATATAAAATATATCAATGAATAACAGCAAATTATGATATAAAATAGTGATGCAAATTGGACGTATCAACTCCCCCCAAGCTTAGACTTCGCTTGTCCCCAAGCGAAACTGAGCTCGATAAACAGGACCACATGTTTATGGAGTGAAGAGTCGATAAATAAAATACGGACAAGAAGCATCATATTCATTCGCACAAGACATTATAGTGGACAACTTCCTCTTATAACTCAACTTGAAACAAGTATAAGGTAATCACAAATAAAGGTGCATAAGAAATCATAATTGGTGATGGCAAACTTCGTTCTTGGTCAGAGAACAATTAACAGATTATACTTATCTCATTGAGCAGCGCTCTCATGTTAAAGTTTATAAGGCACAACTTGCATACTCAATCATAATGGTCTCTTCATGATCATTGATAACTTGCAAAGCTATATTCATTCAGATAAAACTTGTACTAAACAAGGAAGAATAAAAGACATGACGAAGCAAATCACAATATAATGGTTTGATCACAACTACTCAGATGCTTGCTTGAGATGGAGGGAAATAGGTTTACTGACTCAACATAAAGTAAAAGACAGGCCCTTCGCAGAGGGAAGCAGGGATTAAATCATGTGCTAGAGCTTTTTCAGTTTTGCAATCATACAAAGAGAATAAAAGTAACATTTTGAGAGGTGTTTGTTGTTGTCAACGACTGGTAGCGGGTACTCTAACCCCCTTGCCAGACAAACCTTCAAAGAGCGGCTCCCATTTTATTTTTATTTTGTGTGGCACTCCTTCCATCCTTTCTTTCACAAACCATGGCTAACCGAATCCTCGGGTGCCTGCCAACAATCTCATACCATGAAGGAGTGCCTTTTTATTTTAGTTTTATTATGATGATGACACTCCCCCCAACCTTTGCTTACACAAGCCATGGCTAACCGAATCCTTCGGGTGCCGTCCATCAATCACATACCATGGAGGAGTGTCTACTTAGCTTAATTAATTTGGGACTGGGAATCCCATTGCCAGCTCTTTTTGCAAAATTATTGGATAAGCGGATGAAGCCACTAGTCCATTGGTGAAAGTTGCCCAACAAGATTGAAAGATAAAACACCACATACTTCCTCATGAGCTATGAAACATTGACACAAATAAGAGATACTAAGTTTTGAATTGTTTAAAGGTAGCACATGAAGTATTTACTTGGAATGGCAGAAAATACCATATAGTAGGTAGGTATGGTGGACACAAATGGCATAGGTTTGGGCTAAGGTTTGGATGCACGAGAAGTATTCCCTCTCGATCTGGTCTTTGGCTAGCAAGGTTAATTAGCAAGCATAAGAGTCGACGGAAACAAACAAATATACATGTGATAGAAACAATCATGCATCTTCCTTGTAAGCACAAACAATTTTAACTTCAGAATAAAAAGCTATGAGCTAACAAGAAAGAAAGGCAATGAAACATCTACATGTATTTCTCTTTTCTACTTAAGCCTCAAAGTGTTGTTGCTATTGACCAATGCTAAGTTTGCCAAAACCAAATAGATTTATTCAATGCTCCCAAAGTGATACCAATACTAATGACAAGGTAAATCATATAGTAGAGATTGCAAACTAAAATAAGATGTGCAATATGTAAATGATAAGACTTCTCATTAATATTCCATAATGATAACTCACACCAAGGGATACATAAATAACCAACTACAGGAGAGATACTTCCAAACTGCAACCCATCTTATATGATAACTTACCTACTCATGATATGACACTACTTGACAATAAAAAGTAAAAGGTAGTGATGATGTGATACCGCGGCACTCCCCCAAGCTTGGAACAAACCAAGGGGATGCTAATACCGATGATGAATTACTCCTTCGGCGATGGTGGTGATGAACTCCTCCCGCGCTTCTTACAGAACTCCTTCAACTTCAGTTTCTCGGCTTGACAATTCTGCACTAAGATTCGAAGAGATTCATTGTTATCTGAAATTGGCGATGATGACCTTGTGATGCGAATCGAGTGGTATTCCAGCATTCTTCGGAGACGGCAATTCTCCTCTTGGAGTATCTCCACTTCTCTTCTAAGAGCCCGATATTGATCACAAAACTCATCGGTAGTCCGTAGAACTTCTTCCAACATAGGGAAGGAGTCGAGGCTCAGAGCGGGTGGTAAAGGTCCCTGCAGGTTATGAGAAAAAGAACGTCGAGTGTCAACAGATCCCACCAAGATTTGCTTGCTCCCACCGGCTTGCTGCTCTTGTCTTGATGGCACCTTCTTCACTTCTTCCTCCGAAAGCCCCTTGCCCTTGTTGTTGGAGGCCATGGTGCTTCTAGACCGAAACAGATCCGCGAGAAACAGCTCGAAACAAAACACGTCGAGAAAACGATATACGGACCTCCAGGGGTCCGGGGGATTATATAGCAAAAATTTTCACGACAAACGGAAAGTACCAGATCGAACCAGAGTCGGAAAGGGGCGACGAGGCGGCCAAACCATAGGGCGGCGCGGGCCCAAGCCAGGCCGCGCCGGCCTATGGTGGCACCCCCTCGTGCGTCCTTTCCACTCCGTTTCGAACTCGTAATTTTTCATATTTTCCAAAAACAGCAAAAATATTGTTCGGAAAGTAAATTGCGTACTTTTCATTACCAGTACTGTTACCTATTCAAAGTCGAGTTCTGGCGGACTATCAATTTGCCCTTTGATGAAAGCCTCCGGTGTTTCCACTTGAATAATATCAACATCAACATTATAAGAATCACCTGAGATATAATGCTTGAGTCTTTGTCCATTCACCACTTGCGTAGCATTGCCTTGGAGAGAGCTAATTTTGATTGCTCCTGAACGATACACCTCCTCGACAACATATGGTCCTTCCCATTTCGAGAGTAATTTCCCTGCAAAGAATCTAAGACGGGACCGATACAATAGGACTTTATCCCCAATATTAAATTCTCTTTTGATAATCCTTCTATCATGCCATTTTTTAACTTTCTCTTTAAAGAGTTTAGCATTTTCATAAGCTTCACTTCTCCATTCATCTAGAGAACTTAATTGCAACAACCTCTTATCACCGGCAAGTTTAGGATCTTTATTTAATTCTCTAACAGCCCAATAAGCTTTGTGCTCTAGTTCTAAAGGTAAATGACAAGCTTTCCCATAAACCATTTTATAAGGTGACATTCCCATGGGATTTTTATAAGCAGTTCTATAAGCCCATAGTGCATCCTTCAATTTACTAGCCCAATTCTTTCTAGTTTTATTAACGGTCTTTCCCAAAATAGATTTAATTTCTCTATTTGATAATTCCACTTGACCACTAGTTTGAGGATGATAGGCGGAAGCAATTCTATGATTAATACCATACTTAGCAAGAGTTTTTCTAAAACCTCCATGAATAAAATGAGAACCTCCATCAGTTATAATATATCTAGGCACTCCAAATCTAGGAAAAATAATGTCTAAAAGCATTCTTAAAGAGGTCTCACCATCAACACTTTTTGTAGGTATGGCTTCCACCCATTTAGTAACATAATCAACAGCAACAAGTATGTGAGTGTTACCTTCTGAAGACGGAAAAGGTCCCATGAAGTCAAATCCCCAACAATCAAAAGGTTCAATAACAAGAGTATAATTCATAGGCATTTCATTATTACGGAGATATTACCAACCCTTTGGCATTCATCACAAGATAAAATAAATTTTCTCGCATCTTTGAAGAGAGTTGGCCAATAAAAACCTGATTGTAGAACCTTTTGCGCGGTTCTTTCTCCGGCGTGATGTCCTCCATAAGCACTACCATGACATTTACTCAATATCTCTTGTTGTTCATATTCGGGAACACACCTTCGCATAATACCATCCACTCCTTCTTTATATAAGTGTGGGTCATCCCAGAAATAATGCCTCAAGTCATAAAAGAATTTCCTCCTTTCTTTGAGCTGAAAAGGTTGGAGGCAAGTACTTGGAAACAATAAAGTTAGCATAATCAGCATACCAAGGACTGTCTCGCGAGCTCACCTTTATTACAGCCAATTGTTCATTTGGAAAACTATCATTAACAGGAACAGGATCATAAGCAATATTTTCCAATCTAGACAAATTATCAGCAACAGGATTATCAGCACCTTTCCTATCTACAATATGCAAATCAAATTCTTGCAAAAGAAGTACCCATCTAATAAGCCTCAGCTTAGCATCTTTCTTTGTCATAAGGTATCTAATTGCAGCATGATCAGTATGAATAGTAACTTTTGAATCAACAATATAAGATCTAAATTTATCACAAGCAAAGACTACAGCTAATAATTCTTTTTCAGTTGTAGCATAATTTCTTTGAGCAGCATCAAGAGTTTTACTAGCATAATGAATAACATTCAGTTTTTTATCTACTAAGCTGTCCAAGAACAGTAGCCTACAACAAAATCACTAGCATCACACATAATCTCAAAGGGTAAATTCCAATCAGGAGGTTCAACTATAGGAGCAGTTGTTAAGGCTTTCTTTAGAGTTTCAAAAGCTTCCTTACAATCATCATCAAAAACAAATGGTACATCTTTTTGAAGAAGATTAGTAAGAGGTTTTGAAATCTTGGAGAAATCTTTAATAAATCTCCTATAAAACCCAGCATGACCAAGAACACTATGAATACCTTTAACATCTCTAGGATAGGGCATCTTCTCAATTGCTTCAACTTTAGCTCTATCAACTTCAATACCTCTCTCAGAAATTTTATGTCCCAATACAATTCCTTCATTAACCATAAAGTGGCATTTCTCCCAATTAAGAACAAGGTTAGTTTCTTCACATCTCTGCAAAACTTTATCAAGGTTTAGCAAGCAACTATCAAAAGAATTCCCATAGACGGAAAAATCATCCATGAATACCTCTACAATACTCTCACAAAAACCATGAAAAATAGCAGACATGCATCTTTGAAAAGTAGCAGGAGCATTACATAAACCAAAAGGCATACGTCTATAAGCATAAGTTCCATAGGGACAAGTGAAAGTGGTTTTCTCTTGATCTTTAGCTTTAATGACAATTTGTGAAAACCCGAATAACCATCAAGAAAACAAAAATGAGTATTTTTAGACAATCTTTCTAGCATTTGATCAATAAATGGTAAAGGGTAATGATCTTTCTTAGTAACTTTATTAACTTTTCGAAAATCAATGCACATTCTATACCCTACAACTACTCTTTGAGGGATGAGCTCATCATTATCATTAGGCACAACAGTCATTCCTCCTTTCTTGGGAATGCAATGCACAGGACTAACCCATCTACTATCAGCAATAGGATATATAATACCAGCTTCAAGAAGTCTTAATACCTCATTCCTTACCACTTCCTTCATCTTCGGAATTAGACGACGCTGATGTTCAACAACGGGCTTTGCATCATCTTCCATATTAATAGCATGTTGGCAAATAGAAGGAGAAATCCCTTTCAAATCATCAAGAGTGTAGCCAATAGCTCCTCGGTGCTTCTTCAATATTTCCAATAACCTTTCTTCCTCAATCTCTGAAAGCTTAGAACTAATAATAACAGGATATATTTTCTTATCATCAATATGAGCATATTTAAGATTATCGAGCCAAAGGCTTTAATTCAAAAACAGGATCTTCCTTTGGTGGCGGTGTTGTACCCAAATCTTCCACCGGTAAATCATGCTTGAGAATAGGTTGGCGAAGAAAAATTTCCTCAAGCTCATCTCTTTCTTTCCTAAAAACTTCACTCTCGCTATCCTCCAAATGTTGCTGCAAAGGATTGTTAGGAACAAGAACAATAGATGCACACCTGTTCCATTTTAAAATCATCACTAGGCAAATCAGCTTTATAAGGAGTTTTGGTAAATTTAGAGAAGTTAAACTCATAAGATTCACCAGCAAATTTAGTCAAAATTTTCTCTTTCTTGCAATTTATAATAGCTCCACAAGTATTTAGAAAAGGTCTACCAAAAATAATAGGACAATAATCACTAGCAGCAGAACCAAGTACCAAAAAGTCAGCAGGATATTTAATCTTACCGCATAAAACTTCCACATCTCGAACAATACCAATTGGAGAAATAGTTTCTCTATTAGCCAGCTGAATAACCACATCAATATCTTCAAGTTCACAAGAATCAATTTCATGCATAATCTCCGTGTAAAGCTCATAAGGAATAGCACTAACACTTGCACCAATATCACATAATCCATAATAGCAATGATCACCAATTCTAACAGATAGCATAGGAACACTAGCTTGTTTGGGTTTATTAGGATGTGAAACAATATTAGAAGCATCTTCACGAGAAAATAATATGACCATCCTCCATATTTTCAGTCACAAGATCTTTAACTATTGCAACGAGGTTCAACTTTTATTTGTTCCTCGGGTTCTACAGTTTCTTTTCACTTTTATGAACCGCACTATTTATAACAGAGTACTCCTTCATTTTAGCAGGAAAAGGAGTTTTTTCAATATAAGCTTCAGGAATAACATGATCAGCAGTTTCAACTACAACGCATTTATTAATAGATGAATCAATTTTATCTTTATACGGTTCATGATACTTATCAAAATTCTTCTTTGGCAATTCATAATGAGAGGCAAAAGCTTTATAAAGATTTACAGCAACTTGAGAATCAAGACCATATGTAGCACTCATATTACGAAATTTATCAGTATCCATAAAAGCTTCAATGCATTTATAATCATAAATTATACCTGATTCTCTATCCTTGTCGTTATCCCAACATTGAGTAGTCTCTTGGATCCGATCAATAAGTTCCCTTTTAAACTCTTCTTTGTTGCGTGTAAATGATCCGAACAAGAAGTATCCAGCAAGGTCTTGTCTTGAAAAGAAAGTCTTGCATAGAAATTATCAATAATAACATTACCAGGAAGCTCATGAATGGGGCATTTGAGCATTAAAGACTTCAATCTCCCCCAAGCTTGGGCAATACTCTCTCCATCATGAGGCCAAAAATTATATATGCGATTCCGATCCTTGTGAATTTCACTTGGAGGATAGAACTTAGAATAAAACCGGGCACAATATCATTCCATTCAAGAGAGTCCCCATTATCCAGTAATTTATACCAATGCGCGCTTTGCCAGGCCGATAAAGAGAATAGTTTCTTCCTCACTTCATCCATAGCAATACCAATAGCGCTTCACTCCGACAGAACGGCGCCTAAAATAGTCTTGATGACCCACAAGTATAGGGGGTGTATCGTAGTATTTTTGATAAGTAAGAATGTCGATCCCAACGAGGAGCAGAAGGTGTTGACAAGCAGTTTCGATGAAGGATTCACTGTAAATGCTCACAGACAAGTATTCAGGGGTTTTTGATGTAACAGTTGAATAAAGTACGAGTAAGTAAAGTGCGAGAGTAACAATTGCAGCGAGTGGCCCAATCCTTTTTAGCACAAAGGACAAGCCGGTTTGTTTACTTATAATGACCAAACGTTCTCGAGGACACACGGGATTTTAGTCTAGTGCTTTCGCTACATACGGCTAAATAATCTTCATTGTTATGATAAGTGTTGTGTGGGTGAACCTATGCTAATGTACCGCCCTTCCTAGGACTAATACATACTTGTGATTATACCCCTTGCAAGCATCCGCAACTACAAGAAAGTAATTAAGAATAAATCTAACCACAGCCTTAAACTCGAGATCCTGCTATCCCTCCTGCATCGATATACCAACGGGGTTTAGGTTTCTGTCACTCCGGCAACCCCGCAATCGGCAAGCAGTACAAGATGCATTCCCCTAGGCCCATAAATGGTGAAGTGTCATGTAGTCGACGTTCACATGACACCACTAGAAGAATAACACCACAACTTAAATATCATACCATTGAATATTACTCAACCATAGTTCACTACTAACATTTAGACTTCACCCATGTCCTCAAGAACTAAACGAACTACTCACAAGACATCATATGGAACATGATCAGAGGTGATATGATGATGAATAACAATCTGAACATAAACTTGGTTCAATGGTTTCACTCAATAGCATCAACAACAAGTAGGAATCGATACCGGGAGAGTTTCCCCTATCAAACAATCAAGATCAAACCCAAATTGCTACGGCGGTGACGGTGTCCAGCGGTGGAGACGGCGGTGATGATGGTGGAGATGATGATGATGGTGATGGAGATGATGTCCAGCTCGATGACGGTGACGATGGCGTCGATTTCCCCCTCCCGGAGGGAATTTCCCGCGGATTCCTGCCCGCCGGCGAGCTCTTTTCTCTCTGGTGTTCTCCGCCCCGCAGAGGCGGCTGTAACTCTTCGCGAGGTACCCTCTGTGGCTTAGGTTTTCGGGACGAAGGATTTCGCGAAGAAAAGGAGGCGAAAGGGGCTGTGGGGCCCCCACACCACATGGTGGCGCGGCCAGGCCATGGGCCGCGCCGCCCTATGGTGTGGGCCCACCCTGGGTCCTCCTGGCTCCTCCTTCGGCTTCCTTCGTCATCTTAAAAAATAGGATTTTTGGTATAATTTCCTTCCACAGTTGATCTTCCGAAATATTGCGTTACGACGGTGCTTTTTCCAGAGAATCCACGGCTCCGGTGCTTGATCCTCCAATAATGATGAAACATGCAAAATAGATGAAATAACATAAGTATTGTGTCCCAATATAAAATATATCAATGAATAACAGCAAATTATGATATAAAATAGTGATGCAAATTGGACGTATCAGGGGGTAGATACATGATTTGTCTAGCTAGTTTGAATATGTCCAGACCTTGTTTATCAACTTTAATGCTTACTATATGACATATAAGAAGACTATGTGCGCTTTGGTTTTTCATTTTTCTATTTTTTTATTTTATGCCCATTTGAATCTTGGTTAAATCCTAGATTGACTTCATAAGACAGAGTTTAGGGTTAGGGGTAGATATACACATGATTTTTCTGGTTTGAATATGTCTAGACCTTGTTTATCAACTTGAGTGTTTACTATATGACATAATTAAGAAGGCTATGTGCTTTGGTTTTTCATTCTTTAGATTTTTTGTCTGAATTTTTATGCCCATTTGAATCTTGGTCAAATCCTAGGTTTGACCAAGATTTAAATAAGTTTAAAACATGGAAATGAAAAGGTAAGCATCGATCCTTCTTAGTCGCTCTAAAATGAAGCTGAATTTTGGGAGGTTTTTGAAATTTCCATGTTTCAAACCCAAAACCACTTCTCTTCATGCTTGACTTCATAAGACGAAGTTTAGGGTCGATAGGGGGTATATACATGATTTGTCTGGTTTGGATACATCTAGACCTTGTTTATCAACTTGAATGCTTACGATATGACATAAGAACACTATGTGCTTTTATTTTTATTTTTTTGTGCCCATTTGAATCTTGGTCAAATCCTAGGTTTGACCAAGATTTAAACAAGTATAGAACATGAAAATGAAAAGGGAAGCCTGTATCCTTCTTAGTCACCCTAAAATGAAGTTTTGGGAGGTTTTTGAAATTTCCATGTTTGAAACCCAAAACCACTTCTCTTCATGCTTGACTTCTTAAGACATAGTTTAGGGGTTAGCGGGTAGATACATGATTTGTATGGTTTGAATATGTCTAGACCTTGTTTATCAACTTTAATGCTTACTATATGACATAAGAAGACTATGTGCTTTGGTTTTTCATTTTTCTGTTTTTTTTAATTTTACGCAATTTTGTTTGACCAAGATTTAGACAAGTTTTACACGTGAAAACGAATAAGTAAGCCTGGATCCTTCTTAGTCACTCCAAAATGTACCAATTGATAGGTGCGTTAACTTTGCTTCATGGAAAAAATAATGTCATGTAAATGAGTTAACTTGGATTTCCTACCCTTGAATCCATAGGAAACTTTGTTCTAATGCACTATTATAATCAACCGAGCTTTTACACCAGCAGGTCTGTCACTTACGTGTGGTGCCCATGCGTGAGGTCCCACACTTCAGTGAGCACAAGTCACGTGCAATAGGTACGCAAACTCCCAGCCATTTTCTTTGTCAAGAGAAGACGCATCAGGATACGTATTGGAAGTCTGTGGGTCCTTCTGGATCCTTCGGTTGTCCCTCTCACAAAAAAAAACAAATCTCTCTCATTCTCGGCCTCGCTCGACTCGCTCGCTCGCTCGCACCTCCTGCTCACTGACAAACCCTGCACAAAAGTCAACATCATCACCTGAAAAAGGGGAGACACCATAATTCTCTCCCTTCTTCTCTCCTTCCGAGTGATCCCTCTTCCTCCGAGTTTCACTCGATGGGCAAACACACATGTGCTGCATAGTAATAATAAAAAGGTAGAAAAATCGACCTACGAATCTATAATTAAATAGGTTAAACTAGGGTTTTGCCCAGTACTACAGATCAAGGTTCAAAAAATCCAACTACGGGGTTCGAACAACCCCATTTCTAATCCAAGATTTTTTTCGACCTCATCCAATGGCCTCAAACTATAGGCCGGGTTAGCATCTAGTGCAGTATGTGTGGGAATGTATGCACTATGTGTGCTATAACTTGTGTGTCTTTCAAATTTGAACCAAATTTGAATAAGTTTGAAATATTTGAAATGGGGCTTTTGGCTTAAACGTTTGAAACCCAAAACGACTTCTCCTCATGCTAGACTTCATAAGACCGAGTTTAGGGTTAGGGGTAGATACATGATTTGTCTGGTTTGAATATGTCTAAACCTTGTTTATCAACTTGAATGCTTACTATATGACATAAGAAGACCATGTGCTTTTGTTTTTCATTTTTCTATTTTTTTTAAGAATTTTATGCACATTTGATTCTGGTCAAATCCTAGGTTCAACCAAGATTTAAACAAGTTTCAAGCATGAAAATGAAAACGTAAGCCAAGATCCTTCTTAATTAGTCACTCTAAAATATATAAAGCTTTTGGGACGTACTTGAAATTTCCATGTTTGAAACCCAAAACCAATTCTCTTCATGATTGACTTCATAAGACAGAGTTTAGGGTTACGGGTAGATATACACATGATTTTTCTGGTTTGAATATGTCTAGACCTTGTTTATCAACTTGAGTGTTTACTATATGACATAATTAAGAAGGCTATGTGCTTTGGTTTTTCATTCTTTAGATTTTTTGTCTGAATTTTTATGCCCATTTGAATCTTGGTCAAATCCTAGGTTTGACCAAGATTTAAATAAGTTTAAAACATGGAAATGAAAAGGTAAGCATCGATCCTTCTTAGTCGCTCTAAAATGAAGCTGAATTTTGGGAGGTTTTTGAAATTTCCATGTTTGAAACCCAAACCCACTTCTCTTCATGCTTGACTTCATAAGACGAAGTTTAGGGTCGATAGGGGGTAGATACATGATTTGTCTTATTTGAATATGTCTAGCTAGACCTTGTTTATCAACTTTTGAATGCTTACTATATATATGTATGTGACATAAGAAAACTATGTGCTTTGGTTTTTCATTTTTCTGATTTTTTTGGAATTTTGATGCACATTTGAATCTTGGTCAAATCCTAGGTTTGACCAAGATTTAAACAAGTATAGAACATGAAAATGAAAAGGGAAGCCTGTATCCTTCTTAATTAGTCACCCTAAAATGAAGTTTTTGGGAGGTTTTTGAAATTTCCATGTTTGAAACCCAAAACCACTTATCTTCATGCTTGACTTCGTCATAAGACAGAGTTTAGGGGTTAGGGGGTAGATACATGATTTGTCCAGCTAGTTTGAATATGTCCAGACCTTGTTTATCAACTTTAATGCTTACTATATGACATATAAGAAGACTATGTGCGCTTTGGTTTTTCATTTTTCTGTTTTTTTATTTTATGCCCATTTGAATCTTGGTTAAATCCTAGATTGACTTCATAAGACAGAGTTTAGGGTTAGGGGTAGATATACACATGATTTTTCTGGTTTGAATATGTCTAGACCTTGTTTATCAACTTGAGTGTTTACTATATGACATAATTAAGAAGGCTATGTGCTTTGGTTTTTCATTCTTTAGATTTTTTGTCTGAATTTTTATGCCCATTTGAATCTTGGTCAAATCCTAAGTTTGACCAAGATTTAAATAAGTTTAAAACATGGAAATGAAAAGGTAAGCATCGATCCTTCTTAGTCGCTCTAAAATGAAGCTGAATTTTGGGAGGTTTTTGAAATTTCCATGTTTGAAACCCAAAACCACTTCTCTTCATGCTTGACTTCATAAGACGAAGTTTAGGGTCGATAGGGGGTAGATACATGATTTGTCTGGTTTGGATATATCTAGACCTTGTTTATCAACTTGAATGCTTACGATATGACATAAGAACACTATGTGCTTTTTTTTTTATTTTTTTGTGCCCATTTGAATCTTGGTCAAATCCTAGGTTTGACCAAGATTTAAACAAGTATAGAACATGAAAATGAAAAGGGAAGCCTGTATCCTTCTTAGTCACCCTAAAATGAAGTTTTGGGAGGTTTTTGAAATTTCCATGTTTGAAACCCAAAACCACTTCTCTTCATGCTTGACTTCTTAAGACATAGTTTAGGGGTTAGCGGGTAGATACATGATTTGTATGGTTTGAATATGTCTAAACCTTGTTTATCAACTTTAATGCTTACTATATGACATAAGAAGACTATGTGCTTTGGTTTTTCATTTTTCTGTTTTTTTTTTTTAATTTTCTGCCAATTTTGTTTGACCAAGATTTAGACAAGTTTTACACGTGAAAACGAATAAGTAAGCCTGGATCCGTCTTAGTCACTCCAAAATGTACCAATTGATAGGTGCATTAACTTTGCTTCATGGAAAAAATAATGTCATGTAAATGAGTTAACTTGGATTTCCTACCCTTGAATCCATAGGAAACTTTGTTCTAATGCACTATTATAATCAACCGAGCTTTTACACCAGCAGGTCTGTCACTTACGTGTGGTGCCCATGCGTGAGGTCCCACACTTCAGTGAGCACAAGTCACGTGCAATAGGTACGCAAACTCCCAGCCATTTTCTTTGTCAAGAGAAGACGCATCAGGATACGTATTGGAAGTCTCGTGGGTCCTTACGGATCCTTCGGTTGTCCCTCTCACAAAAAAACAAATCTCTCTCATTCTCGGCCTCGCTCGACTCGCTCGCTCGCTCGCTCGCTCGCACCTCCTGCTCACTGACAAACCCTGCACAAAAGTCAACATCATCACCCGAAAAAGGGGAGACACCATAATTCTCTCCCTTCTTCTCTCCTTCCGAGTGATCCCTCTTCCTCCGAGTTTCACTCGACGGGCAAACACACATGTGCTGCATAGTAATAATAAAAAGGTAGAAAAATCGACCTACGAATCTATAATTAAATAGGTTAAACTAGGGTTTTGCCAGTACTACAGATCAAGGTTCAAAAAATCCAACTACGGGGTTCGAACAACCCCATTTCTAATCCAAGATTTTTTTCGACCTCATCCAATGGCCTCAAACTATAGGCCGGGTTAGCATCTAGTGCAGTATGTGTGGGAATGTATGCACTATGTGTGCTATAACTTGTGTGTCTTTCAAATTTGAACCAAATTTGAATAAGTTTGAAATATTTGAAATGGGGCTTTTGGCTTAAACGTTTGAAACCCAAAACGACTTCTCCTCATGCTAGACTTCATAAGACCGAGTTTAGGGTTAGGGGGTAGATACATGATTTGTCTGGTTTGAATATGTCTAAACCTTGTTTATCAACTTGAATGCTTACTATATGACATAAGAAGACCATGTGCTTTTGTTTTTCATTTTTCTATTTTTTTTAAGAATTTTATGCACATTTGATTCTGGTCAAATCCTAGGTTCAACCAAGATTTAAACAAGTTTCAAGCATGAAAATGAAAACGTAAGCCAAGATCCTTCTTAATTAGTCACTCTAAAATATATAAAGCTTTTGGGACGTACTTGAAATTTCCATGTTTGAAACCCAAAACCAATTCTCTTCATGATTGACTTCATAAGACAGAGTTTAGGGTTACGGGTAGATATACACATGATTTTTCTGGTTTGAATATGTCTAGACCTTGTTTATCAACTTGAGTGTTTACTATATGACATAATTAAGAAGGCTATGTGCTTTGGTTTTTCATTCTTTAGATTTTTTGTCTGAATTTTTATGCCCATTTGAATCTTGGTCAAATCCTAGGTTTGACCAAGATTTAAATAAGTTTAAAACATGGAAATGAAAAGGTAAGCATCGATCCTTCTTAGTCGCTCTAAAATGAAGCTGAATTTTGGGAGGTTTTTGAAATTTCCATGTTTGAAACCCAAACCCACTTCTCTTCATGCTTGACTTCATAAGACGAAGTTTAGGGTCGATAGGGGGTAGATACATGATTTGTCTTATTTGAATATGTCTAGCTAGACCTTGTTTATCAACTTTTGAATGCTTACTATATATATGTATGTGACATAAGAAAACTATGTGCTTTGGTTTTTCATTTTTCTGATTTTTTTTGGAATTTTGATGCACATTTGAATCTTGGTCAAATCCTAGGTTTGACCAAGATTTAAACAAGTATAGAACATGAAAATGAAAAGGGAAGCCTGTATCCTTCTTAATTAGTCACCCTAAAATGAAGTTTTTGGGAGGTTTTTGAAATTTCCATGTTTGAAACCCAAAACCACTTATCTTCATGCTTGACTTCGTCATAAGACAGAGTTTAGGGGTTAGGGGTAGATACATGATTTGTCCAGCTAGTTTGAATATGTCCAGGACCTTGTTTATCAACTTTAATGCTTACTATATGACATATAAGAAGACTATGTGCGCTTTGGTTTTTCATTTTTCTGTTTTTTATTTTATGCCCATTTGAATCTTGGTTAAATCCTAGATTGACTTCATAAGACAGAGTTTAGGGTTAGGGGTAGATATACACATGATTTTTCTGGTTTGAATATGTCTAGACCTTGTTTATCAACTTGAGTGTTTACTATATGACATAATTAAGAAGGCTATGTGCTTTGGTTTTTCATTCTTTAGATTTTTTGTCTGAATTTTTATGCCCATTTGAATCTTGGTCAAATCCTAAGTTTGACCAAGATTTAAATAAGTTTAAAACATGGAAATGAAAAGGTAAGCATCGATCCTTCTTAGTCGCTCTAAAATGAAGCTGAATTTTGGGAGGTTTTTGAAATTTCCATGTTTGAAACCCAAAACCACTTCTCTTCATGCTTGACTTCATAAGACGAAGTTTAGGGTCGATAGGGGGTAGATACATGATTTGTCTGGTTTGGATATATCTAGACCTTGTTTATCAACTTGAATGCTTACGATATGACATAAGAACACTATGTGCTTTTTTTTTATTTTTTTGTGCCCATTTGAATCTTGGTCAAATCCTAGGTTTGACCAAGATTTAAACAAGTATAGAACATGAAAATGAAAAGGGAAGCCTGTATCCTTCTTAGTCACCCTAAAATGAAGTTTTGGGAGGTTTTTGAAATTTCCATGTTTGAAACCCAAAACCACTTCTCTTCATGCTTGACTTCTTAAGACATAGTTTAGGGGTTAGCGGGTAGATACATGATTTGTATGGTTTGAATATGTCTAAACCTTGTTTATCAACTTTAATGCTTACTATATGACATAAGAAGACTATGTGCTTTGGTTTTTCATTTTTCTGTTTTTTTTTTAATTTTCTGCCAATTTTGTTTGACCAAGATTTAGACAAGTTTTACACGTGAAAACGAATAAGTAAGCCTGGATCCGTCTTAGTCACTCCAAAATGTACCAATTGATAGGTGCATTAACTTTGCTTCATGGAAAAAATAATGTCATGTAAATGAGTTAACTTGGATTTCCTACCCTTGAATCCATAGGAAACTTTGTTCTAATGCACTATAATAATCAACCGAGCTTTTACACCAGCAGGTCTGTCACTTACGTGTGGTGCCCATGCGTGAGGTCCCACACTTCCGTGAGCACAAGTCACGTGCAAAAGGTACGCAAACTCCCAGCCATTTTCTATGTCAAGAGAAGACGCAGCCGGATGCGTATTGGAAAGTACGTGGGTCCTTCTAGATCCTTCGGTTGTCCCTCTCACAAAAAAAACAAATCTCTCTCATTCTCGGCCTCGCTCGACTCGCTCGCTCGCTCGCTCGCACCTCCTGCTCACTGACAAACCCTGCACAAAAGTCAACATCATCACCCGAAAAAGGGGAGACACCATAATTCTCTCCCTTCTTCTCTCCTTCCAAGTGATCCCTCTTCCTCCGAGTTTCACTCGACGGGCAAACACACATGTGCTGCATAGTAATAATAAAAAGGTAGAAAAATCGACCTACGAATCTATAATTAAATAGGTTAAACTAGGGTTTTGCCCAGTACTACAGATCAAGGTTCAAAAAATCCAACTACGGGGTTCGAACAACCCCATTTCTAATCCAAGATTTTTTTCGACCTCATCCAATGGCCTCAAACTATAGGCCAGGTTAGCATCTAGTGCAGTATGTGTGAGAATGTATGCACTATGTGTGCTATAACTTGTGTGTCTTTCAAATTTGAACCAAATTTGAATAAGTTTGAAATATTTGAAATGGGGCTTTTGGCTTAAACGTTTGAAACCCAAAACGACTTCTCCTCATGCTAGACTTCATAAGACCGAGTTTAGGGTTAGGGGGTAGATACATGATTTGTCTGGTTTGAATATGTCTAAACCTTGTTTATCAACTTGAATGCTTACTATATGACATAAGAAGACCATGTGCTTTTGTTTTTCATTTTTCTATTTTTTTTAAGAATTTTATGCACATTTGATTCTGGTCAAATCCTAGGTTCAACCAAGATTTAAACAAGTTTCAAGCATGAAAATGAAAACGTAAGCCAAGATCCTTCTTAATTAGTCACTCTAAAATATATGAAGCTTTTGGGACGTACTTGAAATTTCCATGTTTGAAACCCAAAACCAATTCTCTTCATGATTGACTTCATAAGACAGAGTTTAGGGTTAGGGGTAGATATACACATGATTTTTCTGGTTTGAATATGTCTAGACCTTGTTTATCAACTTGAGTGTTTACTATATGACATAATTAAGAAGGCTATGTGCTTTGGTTTTTCATTCTTTAGATTTTTTGTCTAAATTTTTATGCCCATTTGAATCTTGGTCAAATCCTAGGTTTGACCAAGATTTAAATAAGTTTGAAACATGGAAATGAAAAGGTAAGAATCGATCCTTCTTAGTCGCTCTAAAATGAAGCTGAATTTTGGGAGGTTTTTGAAATTTCCATGTTTGAAACCCAAAACCACTTCTCTTCATGCTTGACTTCATAAGACGAAGTTTAGGGTCGATAGGGCGTAGATACATGATTTGTCTTGTTTGAATATGTCTAGACCTTGTTTATCAACTTGAATGCTTACTATATGACATAAGAGGACTATGTGCATTGGTATTTCATTTTTTGATTTTTATGCCCATTTGAGAATCTTGGTAAAATCCTAGGTTTGTTGAGCAAGATTTAAACAAGTTTAACATGTGAAAATGATAAGGTAATTAAGTCTGGATCTTTCTCTTAGTAACTCTAAAATGAAGCTTTTGGGAGGTTCTTGAATTTACCATGTTTGAAACCCAAAACCACCGTATACATTTGTTCATGCTTGACTTCATAAGACAGAGTTTAGGGTTAGGGGTAGATACATGATTTTTCTGGTTTGAATATGTCTAGACCATGTTTATCAATTTGAATGCTTACTATATGACATAACAAGGCTATGTGCTTTGATTTTTCATTCTTTCGATTTTTTTCTGAAATTTTATGCCCATTTGAATCTTGGTCAAATCCTAGGTTCGACCAAGATTTAAACAAGTTTAAAACATGACAATGAAAAGGTAATTAATCATGGATCCTTCTTAATTAACCAGCCAGTCTAATTAAAATGAAGCTTTTGGGAGGTTTTTGAAATTTCCATGTTTGAAACCCAAAACCACACTTCTCTGCTTCATGCTTGACTTCATATATAATTAAGACAAAGTTTAGGGTTAGGGGGTACATGATTTGTCTGGTTTGAATATGTCTAGACCTTGTTTATGAACTTGAATGCTTACTATATGACATAGGAAGACTATGTGCTTTGGTTTTTTATTTTATTTATTTTTTATTTTATGCCCATTTGAATATTGGTCAAATCCTAGGTTTGACCAAGATTTAAACAAGTTTAAAACATGAAAATGAAAAGGTAAGCCTGGATCCTTCTTAACTAGTCACTCTAAAATGAAGCTTTAATTTTGGGAGGTTTTTGAAATTTCCATGTTTGAAACCCAAAACCACTTCTCTTCATGCTTGACTTCATAAGACGAAGTTTAGGGTCGATAGGGGGTAGATACATGATTTGTCTGGTTTGAATATGTCTAGACCATGTTTATCAAATCCTAGGTTTGACCAAGATTTAAACAAGTTTAAAACATGAAAATGAAAAGGGAAGCATGTATCCTTCTTAGTCACTCTAAAATGAAGTTTTTGGGCGGTTTTTGAAATTTCCATGTTTGAAACCCAAAACCACTTCTCTTCATGCTTGACTTCATAAGACATAGTTTAGGGGTTAGGGGGTAGATACATGATTTGTATGGTTTGAATATGTCTAGACCATGTTTATCAACTTTAATGCTTACTATATGACATAAGAAGACTATGTGCTTTGGTTTTTCATTTTTCTGATTTTTTTTAGAATTTTGATGCACATTTGAATCTTGGTCAAATCTTAGGTTTGACCAAGATTTAAACAAGTATATATAGAACATGAAAATGAAAAGGGAAGCCTGTATCCTTCTTAGTCACCCTAAAATGAAGTTTTTGGGAGGTTTTTGAAATTTCCATGTTTGAAACCCAAAACCACTTATCTTCATGCTTGAGCAAGATTTGACCAAGATTTAAACAAGTTTAAATCATGAAAATGGAAAGGTAAGCCTGGATCCTTCTTAGTCGCTCTAAAATGAAGCTTTTGGGATGTTCTTGAAATTTCCATGTTTGAAACCCGGCCAAAACGACTTTTCTTCACGCTAGACTTCATAAGATCGACACGGGGTACATACATGATTTGTCTAGTTTGGATATATCTAGACCGTGTTTATCAACTTGAATGCTTACGATATGACATAAGAACACTATGTGCTTTTTGTTTTTCATTTTTTTGTGCCCATTTGTATCTTGGTCAAATCCTAGGTTTGACCAAGATTTAAACAAGTTTAAAACATGAAAATGAAAAGGGAAACATGTATCCTTCTTAGTCACTCTAAAATGATGTTTTTGGGAGGTTTTTGAAATTTCCATGTTTGAAACCTAAAACCACTTCTCTTCATGCTTGACTTCATAAGACAGAGTTTAGGGTTAGAGGGGTAGATACATGATTTGTCTTATTTGAATATGTCTAGCTAGACCTTGTTTATCAACTTTTGAATGCTTACTATATATATATGTGACATAAGAAGACTATGTGCTTTTGTTTTTCATTTTTCCATTTTTTTAATTTTATGCCCATTTAAATCTTGGTCAAATCCTAGGTTTGACAATGATTTAAACAAGTTTCAAATATGAAAATGAAAAGGTAAGCATGGATCCTTCTTAGTCACTCTAAAATGAAGCTTTTGATAGGTTTTTGAAATTTCCATATTTGAAACCCAAAACCACTTCTCTTCATGCTTGACTACATAAGACAAAGTTTAGGGTTAGGGGGTAGATACATGATTTTTCTTGTTTGAATATGTCTAGACCCTTATTTATCAACTTTAATGCTTACTATATGACATAAGAAAACTATGTGCTTTGGTTTTTCATTTTTCTGATTTTTTTGGAATTTTGATGCACATTTGAATCTTGGTTAAATCCTAGGTTTGACCAAGATTTAAACAAGTATAGAACATGAAAATGAAAAGGGAAGCCTGTATCCTTCTTAGTCACCCTAAAATGAAGTTTTTGGGAGGTTTTTGAAATTTCCATGTTTGAAACCCAAAACCACTTAATCTTCATGCTTGACTTCGTCATAAGACAGAGTTTAGGGGTTAGGGGGTAGATACATGATTTGTCTAGTTTGAATATGTCTAGACCTTGTTTACCAACTTTAATGCTTACTATATGACATATAAGAAGACTATGTGCGCTTTGGTTTTTCATTTTTTCATTTTTTTATTTTATGCCCATTTGAATCGTGGTCAAATCCTAGATTTGACCAAGATTTAAACAAGTTTAAAACATGAAAATGGAAAGGTAAGCCTGGATCCTTCTTAGTCGCTCTAAAATGAAGCTTTTGGGATGATTTTGAAATTTCCATGTTTGAAACCCAAAACCAATTCTCTTCATGCATGCTTGACTTCATAAGACGAGTTTAGGGTTAGGGGTTAGATACATTATTTGTCTAGTTTGAATATGTCTAGACTTTGTATATCAACTTGAATATATTATTGTACCATGTCTCCACACAGCCCAAAATGCACATATTTTCAAAAGTTTTCATGCATGAGTACTTGTAACTAGTAAAAATAGAAAGTAAAAATAGGAACCCCATGTATGAAGGATACTAAAAAGAACTCTTTCACATTTTTTGGTATAGATTATGAGTTTGCTTGGCTTCATACACAAGTGAGTACATGTCATGAAAAAATTAACACGAAATTTATTTATCATTACCCATTTTTTGAAGGAATTGTGCATATCGCCTTGAGAAACATCTTTGCGAGCTAGTGTATTAAACGTTTATTCACATATAATGGATTTTTTTTTACTTTATTAGTGCACACAATGACAGAATCGGCCAAATGTGTATGACTTTTGTGAAGGTGCTAGAAAAACAAGATGCACTACGATGAAGCATGAAAGGAGGCAAGGGGAGGCATAGTGAAGAGGTGGGAGAGACCGAGAGATGAACCGCAAGGTAATTAAAAAATTGGGGCCAAAACGATTCCAACTTCCTAGGCATTGACCAACTTTGCCCCTCTTAACCCAACGTGGCAGTGAACCCGTATAAGCAACAACTTCCTCTTACTCCGCTTCTCCGAAATGGTAAGAGAACCTCTCCAGCTTAAGTGACCAATCGACATAGCTATGGCCTTCCGACTTGGCTCTGGTCGCCACGCGCGTAGTCCTACCACCGACGAGGAAGCGGAGCATCAGCGCCGCCTTCGATTCGTCCATCGCGCACCAAGGCATAACCCGCCCGCTCTGCACTGGCCGGTTGTTCAGCCCGCGGCGGCGGCGCTGGCCGTGGAGCCCCTCGCCAGCCGCTTCCCGTGCGGGCCGATGGATGCGAGGCGAGGATCTCCCACGCAACCCGCATGCGACGCCCGCTCGGCCCTGGCCGGCTTTTCCGCCCGCGCATGCCGCATGGTTTTCTTTGCCAGCAGGTGAGATCCCCTTCCCGGCCGGCGCGAACGATGCGGAGCGAGGGAGCTCCGTGGCCAGCCGCCTAATCCGACCGCACTTCAGGCGGTGCCGGCCGTGGAGCCAGGCCGTTCTTTCGAAGCGCATCACGGCGACGCCCTTTGCAGGAGCAACACCGCCAAGGAGCTCGTATATAACGTGATGTTCCCGGCACTCTATAGATGTCGGGATGCTCTGCAAGCTTTCGTGCAGGCTAAGAATGCGGCGGCTGCAAATCCAGGACGCGGCATTGCGGCGGCGTGCCGATGAGGCTAAGGTGGCGCACGCTTTCCACCGGGCGTGCCTCGACGGGCTTAACATCCAGCACGGCCGTGCAACCGCCAAACGCTGCTCCAGCTAAGATCCAAAAATACTCCGGTGAGCATATCACTCAGGAGTAGAACAATCCAATTTCTAGTCTTTGTAGGAGTACTTTGTTAGTGCACAAACCTGGCGAAATTAAAGGTGTGTTCTTTGTGTGTGATGTAAATCTAAAAATTTGAAGGTTATAGCAAAAACATTTCTTCACAAATATTCGATGTGTTTGCTTGGCCTTATCTATATATCCGGTGAGCATATATGGATGCCAAATCCTTTACAAACTTAGGGCTCCTTTGATTCATAGGAATATGAAGAGTGTAGGAATAGGAAAGGTGTAGGATTAGAATGTCATGCCAAGTTGAATCCTATAGGAATATGGTGTGTCTTTGATTGTAGCAAAGGAGTTTTTCCATGAGGTATGAGCTAATGCTTTTTTCCTATAGGATTTGTACTACAAGATTCCTGTAGGAATAATTCCTATAGGATATGTTCCTATGAATCAAATGACTTGTATAGAAATTTTCCTATAGGATCCAATTCCTACATAATTCCTATATCAATCCTATGAATCAAAGGAGCCCTTATATTTTTAAGAGATCGATGTGCATGCATCTATCTCGCCATGGTAAATTAATGAAACAAGTTGCATATTTGCCAGAATTCCAAACTTCGTGAGCAGTATAGAGATCGAGACCTTAATTAATTATTATGGGTAGGATGCATGCATGCATGGCCATTTTCTAGGGTTTTAAAGGATACTAGAGCTTTTCTAGGTTAATTTGCAACTATATGTATATTTGTTTTCTAGTTCTGGGCTGATCATTAAACTCAACATTGAGTTGTAGATTATGTGAAATTAGTACATGCCATAAAATATAGTAATTTTGTATGTACCCTACGAGGCAGTACGTGTGGTGTACCCTTAATTATTAATTGGTAGACATGTACCGTTGGCATGTTTGAAGAAAATTTGAATTTGGAAGAAGTTTTTTAAGTAAAATTAACGCAAGCACAAAATCATGTGTGATGGTGAAATTTCTAGAACAAATTAATACAAACCTAGTAATATGAGTGTGTTTGGCTTTCTGCCCACAAGTGAGTATTGTGCGCATGTACTTTGATGCAAAATCCCGCCATACAAAACTTTTTAGTTATCATATGACCTCAAGTTTGGAAGAGATCGTATTTTAAGCAACTTCACAAACAAGAGATTCTAACAATTATATGCATGCATGAAAGAATGATTTCCCTTTTTTATTACTCTACAAAAATGGCTAGATGTGTGTTATTTGTGAAGGAGGGCTACCAAATTTTAACAGTTGCACATTATTGTCATAATTCCACCTTTTGGAAGCAGTAGGGTAGACATGCTTTCCGCTTGGTAGGATGTGTTAGTGCCATCAATTTTGTAGATATAGGTTCAAGGATTTGTTCATCTTAATCTGCAACTATATATGGATTTTTTAGCTTTTGCCTAGTAATTAAACTCATAATTGAAATAATGTAGGTTATTTAACTACATACATGCCATAAATTCTGACAGGAAATACTTGGACGTGCCTTGCGAGGGTGGTAACAAACAAGAACACAATGACCAAACTTCAAATGCCAATCCACCCACCAAGCTATACGATTGGCATGTACAATCGATCGACTCCTTCTAATCAAATTTGAATACAATAGAAGAAGTTTAAAAAAAATTCAAAATGAGATCAACTTGTGCATTGAGTCATCCTTTGTTATTTATTTGCTTGTAAAAATAGAAACATAGGCATATGAATGTATTCGAAACACTTCACTTTTCAACGGGGAAGGGACCCGAAGGTCCCAGAAAAACAAAAAAGATTACAATAGTAGTACTCCTTTGAGAAGGCAGTAGAAGAAGGATCCTCGAAGAGCCAAATGCTTTTATTATCCACAGCTGTTCGGCTCTTTTCCTTCTCGTGTAAGCTATCGCGCAATGATTATACTAATGGTCGGATGGTAGTACAACCATTTTCGCAAACTTCTGCGCCCTTCGTCATGTCAGCATCGTATCCCAGTGTGCAAGCAGTCTGCTCGAATGAAATACTCCTAAGTACGTACGGTATTCCCTCCAAAGACACACCACACGGTATTCCCTCCAAAGACGCACCGTCGCCCCGATCTGCTCGAATGAAATACTCCAAAATACTTCTGCGCCCTTCGTCATGTCAGCATCGTATCCCAGTGTGCAAGCAGTCTCCTATGAAATGGAGACGACATTTTGTTGAAAAGTGTCGGTGCATGCTATATACCACACTAGTATGAGAGTTTTTACAGCATTATTCCGATTTCCACAGAATGCATTAAATTTGGACGCGATGCCACACTGACAAGAGTGGTTTAAACAAGGCCATTATTTTTATTATGTTATATTACTACAATACTCCAAGGTAGCACTAGTAGCCTTCGGTTGTACTCTGCCGGTCGCTGCCTCATTCGACCGAGACTTTATTCTTCTTCTCATATATATATACAAAATACTGTCTGCCGAGGTTCGATGACCGCACCGTCGCCCCTCTCCGCGCCGCCGTCTTGGGCCGCGCCACCATTCTCCCCGCCGAGTTCTCCCCCGTCCCCGACGCACCACCGTCAAGCACCACCGGACCGATCTTCGCAGGTATGTACATCTCCAACCTCCGGCGAGTACAGAGGTTCATCGGTCATTGTGTTCGATATAACCTTAATTTGGGGATTGCAATGTGAGTAACTTACTTGGGTTTTCTAGGAAATGAAAACGGCATCGCTCGATGCCTACAACTGCGTCGGCGGATACATGGAAAGCGGAGACGGATGCTGCATGCATCGGCGGAGACATGTAAAGCGGATGCGGAGGCAAAGCGAAGGCGGTGGCTAGGACGGGCCAGAACGTGGCGTGGCGGCGGCAAATGCTCGTATCGAAGCTGCATTTTGTTGGAAAGTCTTGGCGCGTGCTTCGAGAGTTTTGGCGGCGCGGCAGGAGAACCGTCGGAGGCTTCGAAGCTGGCTGCTTTGAACGCGTCGAGAGCTTGGATGGTGACTTCATCTAAGGCGGCGCTTGTTGCATATGATCGTGACTCGTCAACCCCTTTGTAAGTTCTACCTTCCCCAAGCGCAATGAGGTTAGATCTGGTGGATTGGGTTTTTGCCCAAACCGGACGTGATGATGCATTGAGATGTTTTTGTATTTTTGATGATGCATTCTTGCTTCTTTTGTAATTTGGGTGATTCATTATGCTTTTTAGGTAGTAATTTTACGATGCACTCACCTCTTCAGGGAATTTTTCATGGTTTTTTTGTTTTTTTTGTCAACCTAGCTAATGCTCTCTGTTGTTTAGCCAAAAGTTGGATGATGCATTGTCTTGTTTACATATATTTTACTACGATGATGCATTTTGCTCTTTTAGCCTTTTAGGTAATTTTTACGATTCCTTGAGCAGTGTGGGAAATTTCGATGAAGAATTTTCTTGTCAACTTAGATGATGTATTGTGCTGTTTACATTTTATTACCTATATCAAAGCTAACCCCATCTGATGTTACCACAGCGTTTTGGGTCTGTAGGTCTCTTTTTCCTCCAATCGTGTTGACACGTTAGCAATTATTACTGTATATGCGAGATTGCCTTCCGTTGGTGCGTCCTATTTTTGTGGTGTTTTTTTTTTTTGCAAATTAAGGGCTTCATTGATTATGCAACAGGATTACAATTGCATTGTCCTGTTTACAATATTTTGATTTTTCTGATGCATTGTGCTGTTCACATTATTTTGATTTTGCTGATGCATTGTCCTGTTTACATTATTTTGATTTTGCTGATGCATTGTGCTATTTACACTATTTTGATTTTGCTGATGCACCGTGCAGTTTAGGAAACTTTGATGATGAATTAGATGATGCATTTTGCTGCTTAGTCAAATTAGATGTTGCATTTTGTTTTAAAAAATAGATGATGCAGTGTGCTGTTTACATAATTTTGACGATGCATCGTGCGATTTGCATAATCCTACCAGCTTCAGTCGAAGGACACCCACAACAATCAACGATCTGCCTGGAGATGTAGTCTCTCAGATTCTTGTCAGGCTTCCTCCCCATCCAACCTGCTTACTAGCTGCATCAGGCACCAAGAAAGCATGGAGGCAATGTATGGGAAGCAATTATTTCAGAAAGCTAACTGTGTCACACAACGGAGGAAACCCGTTGCTAGGGTTTTTCACCAACAACTCCGAGGACAATCGATTCATCACAGAGCATGATCTTCACCCGGCCATCTTGAAGATGCTGGCAATCCCGTCTCAAGTGAACGGTCCCAAAATCTATGTCCTGGGATGCCGCGATGGTATGGTGCTACTCCATTCTAATGTATCCAGTGGGTATATATCGATGCTGGGATCCAATTAGGCAAGTTCTCACAGCGATACGAGAACCACCATTGTGGCGCAATCACACAATTGAAAGCGGCGGCTCAATTCTCTCGTTAGAAACAACTACGAACCGTTTACACATTGTGGCAAGTTCTCGGTTGTTTGGATAACAACTAAACGTTACGATGCACAGGCTCATATCTACTCACCAGATTCAAAAGAATGGGAGTTTCTAGCTCGATCAACTCCGATGCTGTCAGAGATTGACCGTAGACCGGCAACTCTCATAGGGGGTATTTTGTGCCGCCAACGAAGTCTAGATATATCATTGAGCTTGACCATGCAAAGAAGGCTCTGAAATATATTCAGTGCCCTCATGAGACGCATGATATATTCATGCTTAACATTCACATCTTCAAGGGACATAATGGAGATGTTGCCCTTGCTGTTATAAGAGACTTCACCCTACAAACATGGGCCAGTACAAGATCATCAACGAGCGATCACGAGTCATGGACATGTCATATAAATTTTGAATTGGATACTTTTTTTGGCCTTGACACATCATTTCCATACAATTGGAAACATGCAGTAAGGTTACTCTGCGTATTTGAGGACAAAAATGAGCTGGTTGTACGGGCAGAGGAGGGAGTATTCCAATTAGATATGAGCAACTGGCAGTGGAGAAAGTACAATTTTGCTAGACGTTGGTGCACTTTACATCCCTACTCAGTTAGACCGGGTTAGTCATTCATATGTAACCTTTGCATTCATTTACATATGACTTTTGCTGATCAATTTGTTCATTTCCTGACAGTAACCGACCTGATCCAGAGTGCAACATCAAGGACACGAAAAAGAACGCGCTGTCAGGAACCCATCTAATTCAAAGTTCAACATCCATAAGAGAAAAGGAAGTCGCATATGAAGGAGCAAGGCTTGTTTGGGCAAGAAGTGATAGCCCAGCTTTTGTTTGGTCTGATGTCTTTTAGTTTTCGTTCTGGTGGAAATGTCGCTGCACCATTTGTTTGTACTGCAGCTCCATAGTGCTAGCTGCTAGTACGTTGGCGCTGTCCTACGTCTACTTGTTTTGGGGGCATAAATATGCCACGAAACCTTTGTTTTATGTGATCAAACGGTCATCTCTGCATGTATATGTTCGGGTTCTGATGAAACCTTTTTTGTGATCTGTACATATATTTGAGTCAGTCTGTGTTTTGTTTTATGATGGGCAGGAGTATTTGTTTTACTACACCATTGTTTATCCGAGTTGTATTACTCACTCTATTCAAAAAGTTAGCGGCTCACCTTTTTCCTTCAAGATACGGATGTATCTACACACTAAAAACATAAATAGATGAAACCATCTTCAGACAAAGTTTAGTCACTTATGTATGGACGGGGGTAGTATTATTTATGTTGTGCTCCCAAACAAGCAGACATCGGACGGCGCTTTGTTTAAAAGTTCATATGTGTAATCTTATTCCCTTTGGAAGTTAAGCATTAAACTCTACTAGTACAACCGTGGTGGTCTTGTGATGTAGTACTCTTTTGATGCATTTGTGATGTAGTAGTACAGTACTTTTTTTTGAACTGGTATAGTACTATCTAAGAAGAGTACTCCCTCCGATTCACATTCATTTTACACCAAGAAATATGGATCGGAGCGAGGGAGTAAATTAAACATGGCATCTCGTGCATGAAGCTTGACAGATCGATCAGGTTGGCTAGAATGGCAATACAATGCTCCTCATTAGGCAAATGCATGCCATGTACGATAGTATACATCCAGTAAAGAAGTCTATACTGACATAAAAAGACTACATTGGGGATGAGAGTCAATTGGGGAATCTACAATACATAAAATCTTGCTCGTAGCTGATTTTGGCTAAGAGGGTTTTACTCACATTACACGTGCCACTTTCCTTGTCTGCAAAACAAGTTCCAATAAAGGAAGAGGAAAGAAGAGGACATTGTGGGCGAGATTGAACACCTTTTTATGTGTTAAGCTGAGGCCTTGTTTAGCTGAGGATTTCGACTTAGGCCTAACAGCTCAGCACACCCAGAAATAAATTTCCTTGCGCGCACCACTGTCAGCAAAAATAACAAAATTAGCTCGCAAGATTAAGAACGAAGTGAATTTAAGTAACTTGGTTAGCTTTTCAAGCAATATATTCAGAGAAAGAGCACACATGTCCGGCTAGAAATAATCGTAAGAGAAGAACAATAAATCTAAGGCATCCCACTTCATATGCAGAAGGGACGCGATAGCGCATGGATTCATACCTTGAGTTGACTCTGGCTCGTAGAAGGGCGGTCGCGCCTCGAGGATGCCGGCGACGTCTCCACCTCGATCTCACATGTGACTGCTTCTCGGTGGGCGGTGCGCCACGCCATGTAGAAGATCTATCAAAAGAGGAGAGCCCGATGACGCTACCGACGCCTCAACCTTGATAGCACCGGCTTGTTGCTCCGCACCGAGATGCGCCACGTGCAAGATTTAGCGGATGCGCCAATTTTAGAGATATGTCATGATCGTTGTAACAAATTTCAACATGATGATGATTTGATCCTGCACTCGGCCTTGAACATAAGTACTAGTACAGTCTCACAATTTTTTTATCATTATACTTTGCGAGATTTAGCGGATGCGCCAAATTCAGAGATAGATCATGATCATGGTAACACAATTTTCAATGTAATGATGATTTGATGTTGCCCTAGACCTTGAACATAAGTACTAGTATGGTCTCACAATTTTGTATCATTATACTTTGCAAGTTTTAGCGGATGCGCCCATTTTCAGAGGATCATGGTAACAAATTTTCAACGTGATGATGATTTGATGTTGCACTCGACCTTGAACAGAAGTACTACTACTGTCTTACAATTTCTTTATCATTATACTTTGCAAGATTTAGCAGATGCGCCAAATTCAGAGATAGATCATGATCATGGTAACAAATTTTCAACGTGATGATGATTTGATGTTGCACTCGAACTTGAACAGAAGTACTAGTACAGTCTCACAATTTTTTTATCATTATACTTTGCGAGATTTAGCGGATGCGCCAAATTCAGAGATAGATCGTGATCATGGTAACACACTTTTCAATGTAATGATGATTTGATGTTGCACTCGACCTTGAACATAAGTACTAGTACGGTCTCACAATTTTGTATCATTATACTTTGCAAGTTTTAGCGGATGCGCCCATTTTCAGAGGTAGATCATGATCATGGTAACAAATTTTCAACGTGATGATGATTTGATGTTGCACTCGAACTTGAACAGAAGTACTAGTATGGTCTCACAATTTTTATTATCATTATACTTTGAAAGATATAGCGGATGCGCCAATTTCAGAGATAGATCATGATCATGGTAACAAATTTTCAACGTGATGATGATTTGATGTTGCACTCGGCCTAGAATAGAAGTACTAGTACGGTCTCACAATTTTTTTTATCATTATACTTTGCAAGATATAGCGGATACGCTAATTTCAGAGATAGATCATGACCATGGTAGTGACCAATATTCAAGGTGACGATGATTTGATTTTGCACTCGGCCATGAACAGAGGTACTAGTACGGTCTCACAATTTTTTATCATTATACTTGGACAGTGGCCAAATTCAAAATCTCATAGCGACAAAACTTCCCGCCTACAAAATACAAAAATTTCACACGCTTCCAAATTCCCATTCTACCCCTGTGGAGATGGCAACAAAGTCGGTTGGTGGGGGGGTCTGCCCGTCATTTTTTGGATCACCACCTCCCTAGCCCGGAAACCCTCCCAAAAAAAATACATTTCCTTCAGACCACCCACCGGAACTTCCCAAGTCCCTCTCTCCCACCTCCACGACCACCGCACCGGAACATCCCCGCCGGACTTCCCTGGCCTACCCGAGCCCTCGCGATCCTCGTCATCCGGCTGCCTGCCGGAGCCGCTTCATCGACGCCGTCATCAACCGGACCGGATCATCCCCGCCGTACCTCGAAACCATATGCTCATCCAGCAGTCTACCGCAGTCGCTTCAGCTGCGGTATCGTCCACCCCGCCGGAGCCGTCACGGATCCGTCGTCCACCGCATCGGATCTTGCTCACCGACACCGCTGTGCATGAACCGGATCTGCTTCACCGGTGCCTTGCATGATCTAAACTCTTCTACTGTCGCTTTTCTATTGCTTGCCTGCAAGTTCTTGTTTAATCTTGGGGGAACCTGTTTGTGCTAACGATGCGCCGTTACGTTTTTGCAGATGAGATGAGTAATCATGAAGTGTAATGGCCGTCTCTCCAACCCCAAGTAGCACATGTAGCGTACTTCATCACCGGATCTATCAACTCCAGGAAGATCTGCTGTGACTCCCACAGAGTGCTTCTCCTAATGTAAGTCCCTTGTTTTAGCACCATGTTCGGGTTCGGATGCTTGTTTGTCCGAAGCTCTTTTAGTTCATTCCTAGCTATGACCGTAACACGTTGCTATTTTCTACTTCATTGCTAACTTTAAGCGATTGAACATTTTGGTTTGCATTCCTGCTCCGTAGATGTAGCCATCATAACTTCTATCTTGCTCAGTCGTTGTTACAAAAATTATAGGTATTATAGTAACATCCTGCTATTATTTAGTTCATGGCCAATTTTAAGTAATTGCACATGTTGGTTCGCATTCCCTGCTCTATAGCTTTTGGCATCGTAACTTCTATATTTGGTTTACATTCCCTGCTCTGTAGATCTAGCCATCATAACTTTATCTTGCTCAGTCGTTGTTACAAAAATTATGGCCTGCTACTATGTTGTTTGTGCCAATTTTTTACTCCATGAACATGTTGGCTTGCATTCCCTGTACTACAGGTGATGCCATTGTTTTGTATCTAGTTCATTGTAAGCTAACAAAGTAAGAACTTAGTTTGGCATGCTATCACTCTGCTATCTAGCATGTAGTACAAATAAACTTGTCATACTACTAGATAATAATTTTGCGTGCCATCTTGTTCTTCAAAAGCTGCATTATTGACTTGTGTCTACGACTTGGCATGACGCTCACATATGGAAAGCTGAACATATTGGTTTGCATTCCCTCTTATACAAGTTCACAGGTGATCCCACTATATTCTGTATCTGGTCCATCCTAAGCTCCAGCATTAACTATCCTCTATGTGTTGCTCATTACAAGTTTATATCCCGAAACATCTTGATTTGCATCCCCTTCACTATAAGTTCAGGAGTATTATTTAGTTCACGGCCAAAATGAAGTAATTGCACTTGGCACATGTTGGTTCACATTCCCTCCTCTTTAGCTTTTGCCATCGTAACTTCTATTTTTGGTTTACATTCCTGCTCGTAGATGTAGCCATCATAACTTCATCTTGCTCGATCGTTGTTACAAAATTTATAACTTTGCTACTATGTTGTTCATGCCAATTTTGTACTCACTGAACATGTTGGTTTGCATGGGACTCGGCAGTAGTAAGTCTCATTGTTTCATTCTAACATGCTTTCTGTTATATTGGCTGTTGGTATGCGGCATGCACTCTTTGTTTGCTTATTGTGCGCATTACAATGATCTTGTTATAACGACGAAATGATGAGTTCCAAATTCTTTGGCAAACAATATTGCAGTGTCTTTGCGTTTCCATTGTTGCTGTCTTAACTTGTAATGTCTTTGTTTCAGATATAGGTGCTGCATGACAACTTAAAAGATTGCCGGATCGCTTCATTGTATTGCTAGGTTTAATTACCATTCAATTTCTCTGGGTTCTGTAATATTTTTTCAAAGCCTTGCAGCTGATGTAATATTTAGTTAGTTTTTATAGTTCTTTCGCGCATTTTTTCTTTGGTGCTTGTGGTAAGTGAGGCTATCCGACAGAAATCAATGCTGCGTAAATATTCTCAGTATCTAAATCACGAATTCCTATCCCTTAAACGGCCCAATTAAGCGAAATCACATACGTGCCGGCCCGCAAAATCCTAAAGCGTCTTTTACGTCGGCATATAAACAGCAACTAAACGGGCTGGCCCACTTACTTATTGGGCCAGCCCACTTGATTTACTGTGGACCCCACACTCTAATTGGGCCGGCCCACTTGCTTTAAGGTGGACCCCACCCACTACTGGGCCGGCCCACTAACTAGTTGGGCCAGCCCAATTGCTTTTGCGGTGGACCCCGCATACTAAATGGGCCGGCCCTTTAAGACGAAAGTGGGACCCACCAGTGTTTTTGGCCCGGCCCACTATCTTGGTGGGCCGGCCCACTTGCTACATGGTGGACCCCACATACTAAACGGGCCGGCCCTTTAAGAGGAAAGTGGGACCCACCTGTGTTTTTGGCCCGGCCCACTAGCGTGTTGGGCCGGCCCACTTGCTATATGGTGGACCCCACATACTAAATGGGCCGGCCCTTTAACAGGAAAGTGGGACCCACCAGTGTTTTGGCCCGGCCCACTATCTTGTTGGGCCAGCCCACTTGCTATATGGTGGACCCCACATACTAAATGGGCCAGCCCTTTAACTGGAAAGTGGGACCCACCTGTGTTTTTGGCCCGGCCCACTATCTTGTTGGGCCGGCCCACTTGCTATATGGTGGACCCCACTTACTAAATGGGCTGGCCCTTTAACAGGAAAGTGGGACCCGCCGGTGCGTTTGGCCCGGCCCACTGGCTTGTTGGGCCAGCCCATTTGATCAAATGTGGACCCCACGTACTAAATGGGCCGGCCCGATAGCAGGAAAGTGGGACCCACATGCTAATTGGGCTGGCCCAATAACTTCTTGGGCCGGCCCAGTTGCTTTAATGTGGACCCCACTTTGTAAATGGGCCGGCCCGATACCAGGAAAGTGGGTCCCACATGTCTTGTGGGCCGGCCCTTTTGCCTGTTGACCGGTCAATCGAGTGCATTCGGCCCGGCCCACATACTTAGTGGGCCGGCCCATTAAAGTTTTGACCAGTCAACCTTAGAGGTTAGGCCCGGCCCACGTAACTAATGGACCAGCCCAGCTATATAGTTGACCGGTCAAACTAAGTCAGCTGGCCCGGCCCGCAAACTTAATGGGCCGGCCCGCTTAAGACGTGGCAGGCCTCGTGTGGGCCTACCATCTACCACGGGGTTTCAGCCGGTTAACGCCGTTAACTGCCAGTTAACGGCGTCTGCCACGTGTCAGTTTGCATGACGTCAGCAGTCAACAGGCTCCCGGAAACACTTGGGCAACGGTCCGATTTTCCGTGGCGGAAGGGCGCCCAAGCGCGACGGACCGAAAAAATCGTCGTAGGACTTTGCCTGACGCAGTTTCCACAACAGAACCCATATCGTCGGGTTAGGCCAATAGGCGACGAAAAATACCCCTTAGCGGACGATTTTGAGACGTTGTCTATCAGAACTTTTCTTGTAGTGTACACACATGCAAGTTACACATACCTAACATATATATACACGTATCAGTGTACATACACCTTAGGTATGCAATACCTTAGGTATGTATCACTTGAGTATGCATATCTTAGGTATGTATACCTTAGATATGTGTAACTTAGGTATGTATACCCTCAGGTATGTGTACTGCAAAGCAAAAATATACGTATCTACGTATGGTGCCCGGGCACCATGGAGCACCAGTTAATTTACACACATATATATATATATATATATATATATGTAAATTAACAGTTGGTATTCTTCAATGATGCATTTGTGATCAACATGATGATACTCTTGCATATGTGTGTGGCTGCTCAACACACAATGTGAAGGTATTATTATGTTAAACCTGAAAGCTTCAACTGTTCATGTCTCTAGTTATATTAGTATGTGCTTCTGATGGATGCATTCCAAAGAACGCGTGTTGTTCTGTTGTCTAGTGAAGTCAAAATGTAGAATGTGTTTCCCCGCGAATGTCTACATGCACCAACAAATCCACTTTCATCACCACTTGTAGTATATGGTGTGATATAAGATACCCCAATGTCTACTTCCATCCTGAAAGGTGTTAGGATGCAATTCACAAAAAATAAAGGTACCAAATGTGTTGGTCTATCTTGATTTTGATGAAGATCGTAACATGCAAAGTATTACATATGTGTGTAGATTCTCACACGCAATGTGGATATATAATTATGTTAAACTGGAAATCATAAATTGTAGTTCATGAAAAGTAACATTAGTATGTGCTTTTTGTTGGCCATATTGTGATGAACACGTGTTATTCTGTTGTTTCGTGAAGTTATAATCTAGCAGACATGAAGATATTTCTCTTGAATCCCGCGCTGCACATATTTCCACAAATTAGTTAAGATCCTTCTTACAAACATATTTCGAGCAAATAGGCAACCTACAGTAACGATCGCGGCAACGCTACCCCATGTACCACCTTTTTCTAGGCTAAACCCCATGTACCATCTTCCCAATAGAAAAAAGTAGTGTACTACCTTCCCTGATTTGGCCCAATATTTCACTTCTGGTCTGTCGGTGGCCATAGGTCACGTTTTGTTGGCTTACTTCGGTGATAAAATCCCAAGAACTGCCAATGGACTTTTTGTCTCCTACACTTTCGGCCCCTTTTCAAATTAAGCATGAAGATCGTATGATTCACTCAAAAAACACGGAGATTCTACATATAAATTGTTTTGTTTATTTTGTGTTCTTGGGTTGGAATTTTTTAAACTGCGCATAAATGTGAAAATCATTGTTCGGTGTGTATTGATGGCTAGTGAAAATGAACACATTATCTCCATCTAAACCGGGATATTTCGTTACAATATGCAATGCATATTTTCCTGTCTCTACTAATAAATGTTAATTCACACTTAGGTGTGCAAATACTATGCTTTAATTGTTTTGTGCAGAAATGGAAGCAAATAGGGGAAAAACAAGGGCAATTGATGAAGAATACCGGACTTGAATCATCACCAAATCAACTAGGGCGTGAGCTGATCAAGAGAAGGTTTAACAACCACTAGTACGGTCATGCCCGCCCATATGGCATGATAGTACCATGTGTTGGTAGCTTCGCCTCGTCACCGCTAGTATAAAATGTGAAGGGACCCAAAGCATTTGACAAACACACACGGAAAAAAAACACATACCGCCTCCAGATCAGATCTCATCTCACCCAAAGCCTCGAAGCCACCACTATCGATTTCAATGTTTCATCAACACCTTCACCATCTTCATCCCCTCCCCCCCCCCCCCAATATACTTGTAATTTAGATTCGATATTCGATTGGCGGCATTGTAAGACATATCATTCATCTCTTTGAGATTTGTTATACAATATTTTCTATTGTTAATCTAATCATGCGTGAGTAGTCCACTCATGCTATGGGCTGAGGCCTAATCCTGGCAGCAATATGTGCATCTAACTTTTATGGGATATTGTGCAATATGGTAGTAGAGATCCATTTCATATCTTAGACCTTTCTATCTCAATCTTGACGGGTTGCCAAGTACCCAAACCAACGAGACCGGTAGAGCTTTAGAGGTCTAAGTAATTCTAGCTCCATGGTTGGATGCTATGCTCTGGTGAAAGTATTCATAGGTTGATGGTGTGTCTATTTTCTAGGGGTAACTTTGTAGTCACAAAAATTAAGGCGGTTATCTGATATTTATATCTCAATACCATGCTCCCCGCGGCGTGCAGAGTAATCCGGGGTGTACAGTTGATATGTAAAAGCCGCGGCATGCGGTATCATGGTGCACATTAGGACATACCGTCCACATCAATGTTGCATATTTATACTTGATTAATATATTGTACATGTGTGATTCATCTTATCTTTTAAATCACATACACTAATGCACAGCTGCAGGAGGAAACCTTAAGCCCAGGACTATCTCCAATCATCGATACACAATCCTACACAAAAACACATTGGTCCGGTAAGATAAGTAATTAAACGAATAATACAGGTCTCGCTGGAGTGATCTTACACCAAAAGCAATCTTCATGTGGATTCGATAAACCTAGAGTCTCTAGGAAAAAGCTTACATACTACAATCTAGTAATCCGGGTCGAAGGTATCACGTATCTAAATGGAGCACAGTATTTTGAAAATCTCACAAATTTGATTTTAAATTTCAAAAAATCTAAAAAAAATCATGATTTATTTTATCAACTTGCAAGATCTTAGAGCGAAATAATTTGTATTATAGTCTGCAAAAAATAAGACGGCCTTGTTGATTAGACTGTGGTGAACAAGTGCAATGTTTTAAACCAAAGATATACAATGAATAGACAATCTTCAGTTGAGAAATCTATTTAGGAGAAAGTAACCACATGAAGTTGTTGTCCGAGTGGAAATGCACCCAGTTCAGTCACCCGAGCGAGGTCTTGTGTTCAAATCCTTCTGAACACATATTTTGTATTTTCATGTGGGGACCCATTGGCTAGCAGCATCCCTCACCATTGACAAGGTAAAATTAACGGTGGGATCGTAAAATAAGGCAATTAGCACGCAATATCATGGGTAAAAAGTGATCAAATATATCACATATTTCTTGTAGAGGGAGGCTGACATCAGGGACCCATCAGCCACAACATCCCTCAACGTTAACAAAGTAAAATTAAATGGAAGGTATCAAAAAAATGTTAAGTAGCTCGCAATAACAGTGGTAAAAAAATCAAATATAGCACATGTTTCTTGTACAAGGAGGCTTACATCGGGGACCCATTAGACAGCATCGTCTCTCAACGTTACCAATGTAAAAGTTAAATGGAAGAGATCGAAAAAAAAGAAAAGTAGCCCGCAATATCACGGGTAAAAAAAATCAAGATATCTCACATTTCTTGTATAAAGAGGCTGCCATCGGGGACCCATAAGCCAGAACCCTAAATGGCTTCTTCAAGGAATGCCAACTAGGTCAAAATAAAGGGTGTGACCGAAAAAACTGCGCCAGAGACACTGCCATCGCAGCCCCATGGTCCTCCCAACACCCTCGGATTGCCGATTAGGTTTGACCTGGCACGTGCACACGAAAAATCGACATCTACCACACACCAACCAACCATCGCACGCATGTTTTCCTAAATATTTGGCGCTAGAGGGCCTCCAAAATGAGAAAAAAAACTCGGGATCTACCATAGAACGAACAAAAATCTTCGGGGATGGGTCACCAACAACCACGGTCGGCGCAAATCTTTGTCACCCAATGCAAAAAAAAGTAGTGTCAATATACAACTCTTGAGTGTTTGTTCACTTGTCATGAACCCTATCAATACCACAAGATAAGCGAAACAACTCTCAAAGAGTACCAATGTTTAACAGGTTTAGCAAGAGGGCTTAAGTAGAAGGAGTTTACCTTACCTAAATTCCGTTGTCCTCTCATTGAGAGATATTCTGTATTCGATGTGTGGGGCTGAAACCACTTGTCAACACCCGGATTTTTTTAAGTCCGAATGCCTATTATGTCATACATCGCAATCCCAGGAATATTGTTGTTGCGAGGCATAATAGTTAAGTATCACAGTCATCATTTCTTTACAAACCATAAGTCTTACAAATTGGAATCACATGATCCATATTACACGAATAGTTGATCTATTGATCAACGAACAAACACAAGTTCATAGTTCAACATAGCGGAAGCGTAAGATACAAGGACTCTCTAGTCCACAGGCCAACGCTTGACGTCGGAAGGTGCTTAGTTGTCGTAGGCGTCCTGCTGGTCATCTCCTTGGTCATCTTCATACTCTGGCCATTTGAATAGCCAGGGACAAAGCCGTGAGTACGTTGAGTACTCGCAAACTAATACTAATGTAAGTGCTAGACATTCTAGTATGGTTTGCTAAGCTCTAGTTTATTTGCATAAAGCTAGTTTTAGTTCACAAAGGTTTATAAAAGCTTAAACAAGTGCGAACTAACTCAAGTGGGAACATTAGTGTCATTCCCACCATTTAAGTGGTGATTTCAATTCAATTCACCACAAGTCATTTCACCATCCCCCTTTTCAACATCATTTTCAAAGATATGACATCGGAAACTGTATGGCCTTTCCAACCGTCCGTAACCGTGGACGCGGCTATTCGAATAGGTTTACACTCTGCAGAGGTTGCACACTTGTGCCACAACATTTGATTTCATCCGTCGGGATTTCCCCGAATCATCGTAACACAGTACGCGGATCATCAACCATAACCTTTCACTTACGAACCCTAGTATGAGCACCTCTCCCCATGAGCTTGGCCTCCCAGTGAAGACCAACTGTCATCCTGGGAACTGCACAGGGCTTGGGCCGGACATTCACCTCATTTCGCATCATATCATATCATTTCTTTTGTGGTAGAGGCAGCTTTCGGCATAACCCCGATGACGCTTGTTTAGAGGGAACCCATACTAAGACGCATAAACTTCCAGTTAAGCCCTACCCATAATCAGGTATTGTGGGGGTACTTAATAATTGGAAAGGTATCGCATTCAAACCAACATCATTGTTTATCCAAAAATCACCATCTTCTCTTGATCATATTCACCTTCAAAAATCAGTCAATGGAATGCATCTTCATTCCAAGGTTTCAAAAATCCTTCAAAAATCATATTGTCCCATCTAGAGTAGTCAAGTTTTAATTCATTAGCACTAGCTCTAATTCATGAGGGGTGCTAACTTGCCTTGCTTGGAGAAGACTAACTCACTACTCTAGTAATCAACTTGTACTTGGACCAAAGTTAACTATAAAAGTAACTCATTTAGAAAACAAGTAAAACTTGTAAAGTAAAAACTTAGGATAGGCTTATGTAAGATAAGATAAGAATTCAAGGTGCCTTGCCCCAAGGGGCTTTGCACTTTGCAAGAATATTAGCTTGCCTTGGTAGTTCTCAAACTGTTCCTCCTCCTCCTCTTGGTAGCAACCTTCTTCTTCGGCGTACTCTCCGGTGCTACCGTCTAAATTTGAATACGAGTATAATTACTCACTAATTCAATGGCTATTCCATACATCACATATAACACACAAACTATTCTATGCACACAAAATAATCTACTTAGGTGCATGGGTTGTGGGGGTTAAATAGAATTCACTTCTTTGTATTTAAAATGTAAATGATAGTTTCCATAGGTTCTTGAGAAATAATTTCCTCTCATTGAAATCTTCTTAAGATTTAATTTCTCAACAATCATGGATGAACTCATATTGACCTAAGTCAAATGTTCATCCTCATCATTTGGGAAAAAGATTTAAATGAGGTGGATCACCTCATACTATTTAGATAACACTACATTTGATTTAAATCTCAAGTAATTCATATAAGAGAGTTTGGGACCAGGGGTCCAAACATCCCATGAATCCATGTGAGACAAGTTTAAATGGAGTGTAATACTCCACATAATTTACTTTAATAATTTTGGACAATATCAACTAGTTAAACTAGCCATATCATCCATTCATTAAACCATAGCATGATCATACAAAGTGACCACACCATTTTATTGCATAAACAATTAGTGTAAGTCAAATGTGAGCTATTAGAGTTGGAATTAACTTAATAACTATTTTGGTTGATTTTTAAGAATTATTTGAATAGGGAAAAGTCCCTGTCTTGTTATTTTTATCACATTTATTCTACAAAGAATCTGACCATGAGGCCAGTGGCATGTTGTAGAGAATTTCAGTAGTTTTCCAACAACATAAAATTCACTAAATTTGGTTTAGCCAATTTGAAACTATTCAATTTCAAAGTTTGGGCAGTATTGAAATTCATTTGGAATTAATTAAACCTAGTTTGAATTAAAAAGGCCGGCGGGAAACCAACGTGGGCCGAAACGGTTTGAAAAAGGGAAAATGGCCCAGCAACGCATCCAGTGCGCGCGGGCCTGCTGACAGGGTGGGGGCCACCCGTCAGTCTCTTTTAAAACCCGAAACGGTATGGAGACGTGTGGTGCGTTGGATTAGAACAGGATCGGACGGTGCCAGTGCATCGTCTTCTCCGGTGAGAGGCAGAGGGTCTGGCGGTGAGGGTAGGGGGTCGGAGAGCTTACGGCGGCTCCAGCAAGGTATGGCAGTGTGCGCGAGGTAGATGTGGACGACGGCGAAGCAGCTGGTAGCAGTGGCGGAGCTCGGGGTGGCCTGGATCAATGGCGATTTCTCCAGGGCTTCCGCGGCTCCGATCTTGCAATTGGCCTTGCTCCGGCGACGATCGAGATGGCTAACGGTGCGAGGCGAAGTGGTGAAGGGTGGGGAGTGAGGTGGTGTGCTCAGTTGCTTCCAGGGAACTCTCTATTTATAGGATTGAGCAAGGGTTGCGGGGCAGGGTGGTGGTCGACATGCTCGCGGCGTCTCCGGCGAGCGGTCGAGCTAGGCGAGGTGGTGGCAGTGTTCTACGGTTCCTGGCGAAGCGAACGGTGGCGACAGCTTGGTCGGGCGGCGTCTGGATTGGTCGCGTGGCTTCCACGACGGCCGCGGCGTTTACGGGAACAGGTCATCGTCTCCGGCGCCGGCGGTCACGGGTCTGGGCTGGGCGCGTGTCTGGCGGCATCGCGGTGTCACTGCGGTGCTCAACGCGTTGCAAGCGGGGCCAGAGCAAGTGCGAGGCGGTGGAACGGCGCGTGGCCAGTGGCGTCCATGCGCGACGCGAGCGGCATCCAGGGCTGATCTTGGCGCGCGATCTCCGGCAATGGTTGGCGTTGAGCTCGACCGTGGCTTGGCTAGGGTGGTGTAGGAGTGTGCGGTGGCGAGTGTGGGCACCAGGGCCAGGTTTGGCGATGAAGGAGAGGAGGGGTGGCTCGGCATGGTGGCGCCATGGCCGGCATGCCATGTCCATGTGAGCTAGCCACTCCTCATTAGGGTTACTATGTGCCATTTATGGTTAGAGGGAACCAGGGGACAAATTGGGGTAGGTTAGGGTAGATTTGTTGGAGTAGATCACTATTTGCTATAGTGTGTAAATAGTGTTCAATTTTGGAATTTACAAAATTGTCCAAATTTGAATTAATTCAAAAGGTGAAAGTTTTTGAAATGTGAGTGTTGCTATTAGTTGTAATTGACCAGAGGTGATTTGAGGTGGTGGTGGAAAAATTAGAATTCAAAGATTGGCCAAAATGGCTAAGTGGAGATTGTTGCACTTGTTAAAAAGTTGCAACTTTGGATGAGCATAGTTATTGATCAAGAAAGAATTTGGCATGGTGATCTTTACAAAAAGTGTTCACCTTGATGTTGTCTTGGATGAGGTGCAAAGAGTTAGCAAGGTTTGGTTTGAGAACTTTGAATTGCAGGGGCTCAAAGTAGTGATCAGACTAAATTTGGCAGATTTGACCATTATCATATGTGAGTGGGAATTGTGTTTGAAATTCATTTGAATTGTGAAACTTTGATTCCAAAAGTTGTAATAAGTGTTTAGTAACATTATTCAACTAATGGTGAAGACCAAATTGGTCTAGGGTCAAAATTTATAAAAATGCCATAGGGCATATGTGAGGGTTTTTAGGGTTTTGCAATTTATGGAATTTCTTCCTTTTTGATTTATTTGATTGGTGATCCTCATCTGATCACACTAGGGTTTTAGAGCATATCAAATACAAGTAATAACAATCATCATGGCATATCACTCAAATGCACAAGTCCTATGCATGGTACTATATGCAAATAGAAAAGTTTTTGTTGGTTTGAAATTTTGCTTTCTGGAATTTTCTAACTTTCTTTTTATTGAAATTTGGGGTGTTACACCACTCATTGACGCTCATTTGTAAGTATCTCCTCAAAGCTCGTTTCGTCAACTCATGCTTCGTAGATGCTGCTGAGTATTAGTGGAGCACATCATCAACAACACCATTAGCACAACACAAATATATTAAGAATAATGCATATATAAGATCAATATGTAATAACACCGTTTGAACATCTTCCAAATGTGGGAACTCAAAAAATCTAAATTCTGAGAAGACCATGATGTCCATATCATTTTGAAACTCATTTTCATTATTGCACTCGAAGCATCGGAAATAGAAATTTTTCGTCGTATTTTTTGCAACACAAGACATATCCTTCAAAAATACCACAAAAATATCATTTACACAATCATGATTGCCAACAAGCCAAATTAAAGAGAAATTGTTCAACTTGTTTGAGGTGACACCAACAGTAAGAATTTAATAACACTTGTAGCAATGCATATCCAATGTTGCATTATTCTTGAAAAAATGCTTAGAAAGATAAATTGTTCCTCATGCTTGTTGCAAGTTTGCAACACATAAAGCATCTATATTCAAGATCATGGGAACATGATTGTCACAAATGGCACAAAAATAATCAACATGATTGCAAAAGAACCACGAGAAAGAAAAATTGTTTGGAATGTTCAATGACAAGCATGATAAAGGTAAGTGAGCCAGGTTGGATCTTGAACTCACTTGTTTTATGCTCTCAAGAGGTTGTTTTGTCAGTTCGTGCTCAATCAACGTTGACAAGTAGCAATGCAGACCTACACACATGTTAGAAAAAGAAAACAATGTGTGTGCATGGTATATGAATATATCATGCATCATGATGTTCCATTTCTTTTGCACATCACCATTAGCATTAAGAAATTTATCATCGTACACTTGGTAAACATGGGAACATGGTCAATATGGGTAAATGCAAAGTCTTCATGATTTGAGAGAGCTATGGGGCAATCTCCTTAGCAAGCATATTAGCATTATTGCAAATCAAGTATTGGAAAGAACAACAAATTGGTTGCGTAATGGGAGAATATTGCAAACATTGTGAGCAAAACATGTTCAAAGTTTTATCATTGTTGTCGACAATCCTATAGAAGAGCAATTGTTCAAGAAGGTTGTCACAACAGAAGTAGAATTATTATCATCATTGCAAGCAATAGATGGGAAAGAGCTATTGTTCAACATATTTCAAGTAATAAGAGGTATGTCAGCATTCTTCATGTCCACTAGTGGGAGCATGGCACCATCAACACCTATTTTGTTACCTTTGTAGTCCCCCTCATGTGATCTACGTGTTGTGGTAGTTGTAGGCTTCATGTGGAAGACATGCTCATCTTAATGTATCCATGGTGCGGGATCGTATTCATTCACCATGTGCATCCTCTCTATTATTGGCGCTTCATCATCCATGGAACCTAGTACAACATGAGAAAATGCAAGGTAGAGATAAAATTGCTAGAATATGAAGTGGCCTCCATGGACCTATCAACTACCTATTTCAACTCACTCGGTGTATCACTCATGTCCTCCAAATGGCAGCACTCAATCTCACATATGGGGTGGGAGTCACTAAAATAATTATCACTCCCACTGAAATGGGATAAGTCGCTCTCATGTTCACATAGTATTGGTACCATCTTAACATTCAAGCAAATCGGTAGGTTCAATTTTCTCAACTCCATGTGCATCCATTGGTGAAGGGAAAAATATCATGCTTACTATTCTCAACTCCATATCCTCCATACTTGACACCATGTTATGACGCAATAGTGTTGTTGAGATCTAGGCTCGAATCAACTTCATTATTGACTTAGACTTGTCTCTTGAAGCACTCAGATGTCATGTGATATTTTCTATTGCACATGTCACATAGGAGATTGAGACATTCCCATGGATCATTACCTTCATTGTTGCACTTGTGGCATGTGTGCTTGGGGAAATCTGATAAGGGGTTTCCCGATCTTCTCAGTAAGCAACGGTGGTGATGATGATCACAGGGTGATTGCAGCGGAGATAACTTGATAAAGTGGATGATAACTTGTATGACGCAATGAGATCTCTCGATTGGTCCCTGTCGCCAATGCAACAGCTCTCAACCCTGCAAGATATTCGCAACTCCACACACTTGCGCACGTAGCCGCCGACCACGAAGCGGTAAGTTGCAACCTTCTAATTCCCAATGGAACACCAGATTACACGAGACTTTCATATCTACACAATATCAAGCAATATGGTGTAGGGAATCCAATAGTTTTGCAGAGCAAACAACTAAGAACTAGGGTTTATCTTAAACATGGTCTAAAGCAACTTGCGGGGCGTCCTGGGCACTTATATAGGCGTCCGGGACGACCTCAGGTCGAAAAAGTACGAAAATAACCAACCCAGAATAGATCTGGTCGAGACAGACTCGGACTCGGCCGATCTGGGGGCCGGTCAACCGGGCCTAGGACCGGCCGGTCCGGTTTGGACCGGGCCAGGGACCGGGTGGTGACCGGGTGCGGGGACTTCGGCTCAGTACCCCGCCCGGTTGGCCTCAGCGGGCTGCCTGGTTGGCGCCGGGGTGCGTCCGGCGTGCCGCCCGATCGGACCGGGCCAGAGACCGGGCGCGCCGGCGTGGCGGACGGTCTGACCGGGTGCTGGGCCGGCCTGGACTTTGTCTTCCCTTCTCGTGCATGCCTCCCGCTCCTCCCTCGCGCGTCCATGGGATATCTTCATGTCCAGCTCCACGTCCATCTTGACGTCCATCTTCACGTCCAGTTGCTCCTCTCCTCCTCGTGCGATGCTTGTCTCCTCTTCATACCTGATGATACATAAATAACAGGACTTAGGCAGTATAAAGTTCTCATCAATCAAAGTATCGTTTAGGAACAAGTTCACCTGTTGTTTAAGTAGCTTCGCACGAGCCCTTGTAATAGGTCCAATCCGAACTTCATTGGACTTGAGCTTCACAGCAGGTTCATCTTCATTTGGTAATGACGGAGGTAGTAGTGAGGTAGGGATGTCCTCATCATCTCCCCCCCCCCCCCCCCCGCCTTCAAAAGGCGTCGACCTCGATGCTCCAAGGTCTTCTCCGTCATATGGTGTCAAATCAGCAACATTGAAAGAATTACTGACACCAAACTCATCAAGTGGAAGATCTATCGAGTATGCATTATCATTGATCTTGGCAAGCACTTTGTAAGGACCAACACCACGAGGAAGCAACTTGGACTTCCGCAGCTTCGGGAACCTATCCTTGCGAAAATGTACCCAGACCATATCACCAGGCTTGAACAACATCTCCTTGCGCTTCTTGTTCATCCTTGCAGCATTGCTCTTGCCTTTCTTCTCTATCAACTCTTTAGTCTTCACATGGTTCTTTCGCACAAAATCTGCCCTCTTGGATGCCTCCATATTAACTCTCTCATGTATGGGCAAAGGCAAGAAGTCAAGTGGAGTAATGGATTTGAAGCCATACACCACCTCAAAAGGACACAGCTCCGTGGTAGAATGTACCGCCCTGTTGTAAGCAAACTCCACATGCGGCAAACACTCTTCCCACTCCTTCAGGTTCTTCTTGATCATGGATCTCAATAGTTGTGACAATGTTCTATTCACCACTTCAGTTTGACCATCGGTTTGGGGATGACAAGTGGTACTGAAAAGTAGCTTCTTTCCCAGCTTTCTCCACAGCGTCTTCTAGAAGTAGCTCATAAACTTCCCGTCATGATCAGAAACAATAGTCTTCGGGACTCCATGTAGACGTACAACCTCCCTGAAAAACAGGTTAACAATATGCGACGCATCGTCGCTTTTGTGGCAGGCAATAAAGTGTGACATCTTAGAAAATATGTCCACTACACAAATATAGAATCATGGCCTCTCTTAGTATGCGGCAAACCCAACACAAAATCCATACTTATGTCCTCCCAAGGTGTAGTAGGTGCCGGTAACGGAGTATACAAACCGTGAGGCTTCAGCTTGGACTTGGACCTGTTGCAAGTAATGCACCTTTTTACATACCTGTCCACATCCCGCCTCATCTTTGGCCAATAAAAATGATCAGCTAGCATGAGTAGCGTCTTCTCACGCCCAAAGTGACCCATCAAACCTCCAGCATGTGATTCCTGCAATAAGAGCAAACGCACAGACGATTCTGGAACACATAGTTTGTTAGCTCTAAACAAGAACCCATCATGTATGTGATATTTCTCCCATGCTTTACCAATAGCACACAAGCGATATGGTTCAGCAAAATCATTATCAGTAGCATATAAATCACATAGTACTTCTAATCCAGGAATTTTAACATCAAGTTAAGTTAATAGCATATTCTTCCTAGATAGAGCATCAGCAACAATATTATTTTTTCCCTTCTTATGCTTAATAATGTATGGAAAAGACTCAATGAACTCAATCCACTTAGCAAGACGCTTATGCAAAGTAGACTGGGCTTTCAGGTATTTTAAAGCTTCATGATCAGAATGTATGATAAATTCTTTTGGCCACAAGTAATGTTGTCAAACCTCAAGGACTCTAATTAAAGCATACAATTCTTTATTATATATATGATAGTTCAACTTAGCACCAGACAGTTTCTCAGAAAAATATGCAATTGGGCGACCCTCTTGCATCAACACACCACCAATTCCAATACCACTAGCATCACATTCAATCTCAAATTGTATATTGAAATCAGGAAGTGCAAACGGTGCAGAAGTTAACAATCTCTTAAGTTCATCAAAAGCATGATCTTGGGTTGCGCCCCACTCAAATATTACACCCTTTTTAGTCAAGTCATTCAAAGGTGCAGCAATAGTACTAAAGTTGGGCACAAATCTTCTATAAAACCCAGCTAGACCATAAAAACTTCTAACTTGACTCACATTCATGGGAGTAGGCCAATTTTGAATAGCTTCAATTTTAGACACATCTACTTCTACTCCATGCTGAGAGACAACATAACCCAGAAATATGACCTTATCTTTGTAAAATGTGCACTTCTCAAGATTACCATAGAGTTTATTATCACGTAACACTTGCAAAACATATCGAATATGTATAGTATGATCAGATTCATTGCGGCTATAGATTAATATGTCATCAAAGTACACAACCACAAACTTGCCAATAAATTCATGCAAAACATGGTTCATCAGTCTCATGAAAGTGCTAGGTGCATTAGTTAACCCAAAAGGCATTACTAACCACTCATATAAACCAAATTTTGTTTTAAAGGCTGTTTTCCACTCATCCCCTTCTTTTTGATGATAAGCACTACGCAGATCAATTTTAGAGAAAACAGCAGCACCACTCAATTCATCTAGCATATCCTCTAAACGTTGAATAGGATAACGATATCGAATAGTAATGTTGTTTATCGCTCTACAATCTACGCACATACGCCATGTACCATCTTTCTTAGGAACTAGAATAACAGGAACAGCACAAGGACTAAGGCTTATGCGGATATAACCTTTGTCGAGTAGCTCTTGTACTTGCTTTTGTATCTCCTTCGTTTCTTCGGGGTTTGTTCTATATGGTGCCCGGTTATTGGGTAGCGAAGCTCCGGGAATCAAGTCGATTTGATGCTCAATACCTCGCAATGGTAGAAGTCCTGCGGGTACCTCTTCCGGAAATATGTCGCCAAATTCCTGCAAAACATTAGAAACACCAAAAGGAAGAGGGGTCATGTCGTTAGAAACCAAAACCGTACCCATGTACAAGAGCACAAGAGGCATGGCCGAAGGATCCTCACTAAATTCTCTCATGTCTTCTTTGGTGGCTAATGAGACTAAGGAATTCACTCTCTCACTTTTCGTTATATCACTCACGACATTACAATTCTCTCGCCTATCTAAAGAAGCATCCTCCAAATTTATTTCAACTTTCTGATGAGATTCATTGACAATTTTCTGTGGTGACATAGGCTGTAAGTTGATTTTCTTGCCCTTGAACTCCAAGTGATATGTATTGGCACGGCCATTATGTTGCACAGAACGGTCATAGAGCCAAGGCCGGCCCAATAGTAGGTGACACACTGTCATAGGAACCACATCAAAATCAATGGAATCCTTATACGGTCTAATAGCAAATTCAACACGCACCATGTGGTTTACCTTCATCTCACCATTGTCGCTCAACCACTAAATATAGTATGGATGCGGGTGCGGTAGATACTTCAACTTCAGCTTGGTACACAACTCCTTGCTTGCTAAATTGCGGCAACTCCCGCCATCAATAATGACCTTGCAAGCCTTGTCAGGACCAACTAAAGCCTTCGTTTGGAACAAATTGCAGCGCTGAGTAGATGCACTAGGCAACACATTAAGAGCATGCTGCGACACAACAATAGTGCGAACATCAGACGGATATGCATCTTCACCATCAGTGTCATAGTCATCATCTTCTGGAGCATTTGGATCAACATCATCTCCAGTCTCATACTCATTGTCCTCATTGATAATCATGACTTTGCGGCTAGGACAATCTCTCTTGAAGTGACCCTTGCCATCGCATGTATGACAAGTCATATCACGATTGCGCGCAGTAGACATGTTAGAGCCACGCGTACCTGCAGCAGATTCGAACTTCTTTGTGTTAGACACATTGGAGACCAGCTTGCTAGACGGAGTAGAGTAAGGTGTGTAGCGCGTCGATGGCGTTGGCGCCGTAGGTGGGGGCGCGCGGGGTGTGAAGCGCCCAGCTCCCGTAGCTCGACCTTTAACCTTTGCTTCGCCAGCCAACTGTGATTCAGCCTCTCTTGCATGATGTACCAACTCATTCATAGTGGTGTAACTGTAATGACGAACAATGCCTTTGACATCATACTTCAAACCATTGAGAAAACGAGTCATTGTCATCTCAAGTGATTCTTTGACACGGCCACGCTGCATGAGCATCTCCATCTCCATGTAGTATTCATCAACAGTCTTTATACCTTGTCTCAATAGGGTCAACTTATCAAATATATTGCGCAAGTAATTTGTGGGCAAAAAGCGAGAAGTCATCGCCTCCTTCATAGCACGCCATGTGCGAATAGGTTGCTCACCATCCTCTTGTCGGTTATGGACAATTGCATCCCACCAACGCAAAGCATAGCCATCAAATTCGGAAGAAGCAAGCTTGATCTTCCTATCTTCAGTGTAATTCGGATGTAAATTCCATAACTTCTCAATCTTGAGCTCCCAAGTGAGGTATTCTTCAACATAAGCACCTCCTTCAAACTTGGTTATGGAGAACTTAGGCTTACCCAATCCATCCTCCTCCTCAAATCCACGACCAGGATGTCGGAGTTCAGCAAACCCACGAGGACGATTACCACGTGGAGCACCACGAGCATTGTGTGTGTCATCTTGAAGCTCAGGATCTTCGTCGTCGTCGTCTTGTTGTTGTGCGGTCAAATTCTCAACAACTAAGCGCAAATCATCAAGACTGCGTTGTATATCCGTCATTTGATCTTTCATCGTAGTGACGGTCTCACATGTAGTATTCAGCTTCTGGGAGATCCCTTGGACCGTTCCCCTAAGCGTATCATCATGAGTGCGGAATTCACGTCGCATCTCATTACGAAGAGCCTCATACTCCCTCTATGTCATCAAATCCGCAGAGTTCTTGTTCTCCTGTGACAAGGGATTAACTTGTCAATGCCTACAGGTTGTAGACTAGGGTTTTAGTCGGAAGTAGAGGGCAACTAGATCTCGAAGGTTTCAGCCGAAAAGTGCTCGACGATATGAAAACTAGGGTTTGTGAGACAATGAATCGATGCTTTCTTTGTCCCTCGGCTCCCCCTTATATAGGAGGTGGAGCCGAGGGATTCGTAATACACAAGTTACAGAGTCCGGGAGGGTTTCCAACTCATCCCACAATATTACAAGTGCTATCTCCTAATACAACTCTATCTTTCCTTAACTAGCAACTTGGGCTTCCGATTCTTCTTATCCTTCGGGTCGTGGGCCTTCAGTAAAACCCTGGGTACCATCTTCGGCAGGCCCATTGGGGATGCCTATGTCATCCTGGTTAACAATTTTCTCATCACTAGAAGACATGGTTAGTATGTTAGTGCACTAAATCAAAAATATATGGTGGTACTCTCACAACTCACTCAAAAACTGATAAGAAAAGGAGATCTTACCGTTCCAAAGTAAATTAGTGTTGCTAACCACTTGTAGTAACAACTAGTGCACAGATGTAGCGAGGCGAATATCAAGGGTATAAGAACAAATCACACGGCAAAGCGGGATATATGTGGGGCTGTAGGTAGGCTACCTATTTGCACCAATAACAAGCTCTAGCGCTGACCGTAGACAACCAATGATACTCACACAAGGCGATAAATGTGGCAATGCAACTATATGTAGGAAAGGTTGCAATGCACTAGAGAGACGCTAGCAAAGCTCAACGAAACAGGCACAAGATTGCTCAACTACGGGTGCAATAAAGTAAACTTAGGCCTTCACTTGATTCTTCTAGCACTTCACTTGTCTTTTTGTATTTTCTTTTTGTATAATACGCAACTATGTAGCTCTTTTTGCTTATTTTCAATTTTCTTTTTTTTTTGATTTTATGACTCAACTCCTTGATAATACGGCCAACAGATAATGCAAAGCACCAAAACCCTAATGAGCAGCCTGTCGAGCGGTAAAACTAGTCTCTTCTGGGGAAGTTCCTAGTCACTTATATCGAAAGGCTGTGGCTATGGTTTGGAAAAACACACTTTATGCTATGTGGACTCGGAGAAACAAAAATTGAAACTAGATGATAAAGGAGACTCAAACCCTAACAATACTAGATGCAAGAAAAAGATACGCAAAAACAACTACGAAAAGCAACTAAAACTTGAAATTAGTGCAATCTAAGGCTATGGCAAACTCTAACCCTAACTTTTTATGGCTTATTCTGTATAGGAAACACTCACAAATCAACTATGGGGTGGATTGTGGATGGCTTACCGAGGAAACCCGAGAATCTGATAACAAGATGATAAGGGGTTGCCCGATCTTCTCAGTAAGCAACGGTGGTGATGATGATCACGGGGTGATTGCAGCGGAGATAACTTGATGAAGTGGATGATAACTTGTATGACGCAACGAGATCTCTCGATTGGTCTCTGTCACCAATGCAACAGCTCTCAACCCTGCAAGATATTCGCAACTCCACACACTTGCGCACGTAGCCGCCGACCACGAAGCGGTAAGTTGCAACCTTCTAATTCCCAATGGAATAGCAGATTACACAAGACTTTCAGATCTACACAATATCAAGCAATATGGTGTAGGGAATTAAATAGTTTTGCAGAGCAAACAACAAAGAAGTAGGGTTTATCTTAAACGTGGTCTAAAGCAACTTGCGGGGCGTCCTGGGCACCTATATAGGCGTCCGGGACGACCTCAGGTCGAAAAAGTATGAAAATAACTGACCCAGAATAGATCTAGTCGAGACAGACTCGGACTCGGCCGGTCTGGGGGCCGGTCAACCGGGCCTGGGACCGGCCGGTCCGGTTTGGACCGGGCCAGAGATCGGGTGGTGACCGGGTGCAGGGACTTCGGCTCAGTACCCCGCCCGGTTGGCGTCAGCGGGCCGCCCGGTTGGCGCCGGGGTGCGTCCAGTGTGCCACCCGGTCGGACCGGGCTAGAGATTGGGCGCGCCGGCGTGGCGGCCGATCTGACCAGGTGTTGGGCCAGCCTGGACTTCGTCTTCCCTTCTCGCGCATGCCTCTCGCTCCTCCCCCGCGCGTCCATGGGATATCTTCATGTCCAACTCCATGTCCAGCTCCACGTCCATCTTGACGTCAATCTTCACGTCCAGCTGCTCCTCTCCTCCTCGTGCGATGCTTGTCTCCTCTTCATACCTGATGATACATAAATAACAGGACTTAGGCAGTATAAAGTTCTCATCAATCAAAGTATCGTTTAGGAACAAGTTCACATGTTGTTTAAGTAGCTTCGCACGAGCCCTTGTAATAGGTCCAATCCGAACTTCATTGGACTTGAGCTTCACAGCAGGTTCATCTTCATTTGGTAATGACGGAGGTAGTAGTGAGGTAGGGATATTCTCATCAAAATCCCATGCAAAATGGCATTTGCGGGAGAAATGGGTCATTTGATCACAAAAGTAGATTTGTGATGGTTCTTGTGGGAACTTAATCTTCTTCTAGGTTCCATTTTGTGGTGATGCAAGGCTTTGGAGACACCAAATGAATGGTTTTTTTTCCTTTATTCATTGTTGGCTCTTCATGTCGAGGTTGTCGTCGTCTTGAATCATCGCCATGTCTTGCGGAGTGTCGTCGAGGGCGATCATGAGGTGATGTGTGTTGGTGATGATCATGTGATGACGTGTGGTGATGAAGATCATGATATGACGTGTGACAGTAACGATCCTACGGATGCCTAGATTATGGCTCATGTGCCTTAGCACTTTGTTCGTGGCGCCTCCTTGATCTCTAAGAAGAGTTTCGATGTAGATCATGTTAGGGGCACTCTTGTTGTTCTGTGTGATGATGTGCATGTGTATGGTCACTCTCATTGTGGCTCCATCTTGAGCTTGATTTATCATGGTATGTCACTCCATAGATCAGGGTAGTGAACTTGTGGACACTGGTCCTTTTCATGGTGTGGTCGATGTCGGAGAGCATGGCTTATTGATAATACTTATCCTCTTGTTGAAGCTTCTCGTAGGCCTTGTATTCCATGAACTCATCCATGTCGTCCTTGGTGTGGCTTTCCACCATGTCGTCGTTGGATTTGTACTCGTGGTGTTGCTCCACCATGTTTTTCATGCTTGACAAGCCATTGTCGTCGTAGAGCTCATCATTGTCGTTGTTGTCTGCGATGCTTGCAGAACAATTATCGGTGTAGATCTCCACATCGTCCTCCATATCCGTGATGCTTGCAGAGCTATCATCGTCGTAGTACTCCATGTAGTCCTTCGTAAGATATTTCATAGATAGTATTAAAGCAATGGTTCATGCCAAGAGTAAAGTCAAATTTTAAGGGGTTAACTACACAAAAACACATGTAAAAAGGCTAAGACATTGTGTGATAGGTATGGATGTGGAAAGCAAACAAAAATAACAAAAGGAAAAGTCTATTGTCTAATATGGGTAAAATCCAAAAGTCAACTATTAAGAGTGGTGATCTAATGTTACGAAACATGGAAACACACATGACGAAACAAAATGTGGTTAGCGCGAACAAAGAAGTGAAAGTAACAAGATTGTCGTAACGAATTCTATTAGCTCGGTGCCACATTAACACAAAAGATATCGTAGGTCGGTTGCATAAGAGGAAGCAACAAGATTCGCACAATTGTCACTCTTCTCTTCTCTCTCTTTTTCTTAAAAGATTTGGACTCCTTTGTATCGGTGGCACACACGCTCTTTTGTAGTTCTTTTTCTTTACACTTTTCTTCTTTGCTTAGAAGCTTTATTCTATCTATGCAATTGAATTCTTCTCCTTTTGTATTTATTTTTCACCGAGCTTGCTTTGGAGCTTTTCTCATGCATACAAAGAAAAAACCCTCATGGTCGGAACACTTGTGCAACACTTCACAACTTGGAAAGCTACTCCCAATAGGATAGATACGAAAAATAAGAAATGGGGTTACAAAGATGAGGCAAGTTATACCTAGTTGGAGTTAGGCGGTGTCAAGCACATAAATTTGTGATGCCAGTGGTGGTGGTGGTGGCAAATTAACCGCTCAAAAATCCAGGGTGCCAATATCGTCGACGCGATGTTGATGTAGGTGCAGAAGAGTATGTCGCAGCAAAGGCACTCACACCGAATTCCGAACACAAAAATTCAATACCCAAAAGTTGGGTCAAAATGGGGTATCAAAGTTATCGAAATTGTTGTATTTTTGGTACTAGCCAAAAGTTCCGGAGGAATGGCCAGAAGTTATGGTAATGCAATTAGATGTATATCGGAGAAAATATACGCCGAAAATTGAACGAGCTAAAACATTTCCCATGCATTGGAAACATAGGAGCTCACATTCTTTTTGTTAGAGCCAATGAAAGCAAAATAGATTTTCCTTCTAGTTTGGATTTTTTATTTAAATATTGGATTCAAGTTCTCAACTAAGGTTTTGACCAAGCGCATTGCTTAGGATGTACTCTCTCCGCTTTTTAAAAGAGAACATAGAAACTAATATATGCTCCTCTGGCCTAAATTAATTGGCCCACACATATACTATTTCTAGTACGACTATACTTTGGAGATGCGTCAATTAATCTGTGTTGAAGGCAGCAGCCTTCTGGGGATTATGAAACATGTACATTAAGGTATAAGGGCATGTACAATGGTAGGGAAGGCACGTCTTCTCTTAGCAGTCAATGTCATCTAGAGAGGGTGATAAATATAATCGGTACAATACATTATCTCTTATCATCCCTTGCAATAAATTATAATTAATTATTTTTAGTAGGAAATTATGCGATTAAGGGAAGAAAAGTTGTACAATGGAGAAAATAGCCTTCTCTTATTTCATAAGAGATCATCCCTTATCAAAGGGAAGACAACCTTCTCTCCCTTCATTCTCTCTCCTCCAACTAAGTAAAAATCTGATGTGGCAAGTGTAAGGGAAGGCTGATATCACCCCATTGTACGTGCCCTAAGGAGAAGCCCCACCAAATGTGTCCTTGTGGCGGGATCTAGTGGGATCCCAACTAGAGGCTTGAAACTCTTTACTGGGAACATTACCATCCGCCAATCTTAGGTAAAGTAAGGGCGAGTTCCATTAGAATTTACACCAAAATGATAAATTCTAGTTTACCCTCTATCTTGATTTAGTATACTTTGATTTTCCCATGAAAAATAAGATCCCACTAAGTGTTTCTTTGATTCACAAGATTTCAAAAATGTAGGAATGAAAAATACATAGAAATTGGATACGAATGCATATGCAAACTCATAGGATTGCAACAGCACAGGAATTTACGAATTTAGGTGTTTGATTTGTAGGAACGGGAAAAACACAGAAAACCTTAAAACCATAATCATATCATGGTTAAAATAAATGTGAAGGTAAGATTAGGTCATCATTGTTAGGAATAGGCTCCCACGTACCAGTGCGCTCAAGTGCAGCAATCTCCTCTGCCATAGCAAGGATGGGCAACAGCCTCACGATTAGTAGTTGGTTCCGCGACAGCCGATACACTTAACTAGTAGGATTATACAAAACAGGGGAGGATGAGGCAGTGTAAGAAGAGAATAGGTCGGTTGGGACGGTGCACCAGAAGTAGAGGGTCCATCAGATGACTCGGTCACAACACGAGGAAGGAGACGAGACGGAGCTCTTGCCACGAGCAACGGGACGGAAGCCATGAGCTTGGGAGGACGGCTCGAGGCGATGGGATCTGGATGTGAAAGTGGTAAAGGACGCCGACCTGTACGGGAAAAAATATTGCACGAATAGCGCGTTCCATAAACCCTAACATTGCTTTGATATCATGTTAGGAATAAGCAACTTTTATTCCATGGGGTCCAAGGCCACAATATATGTTACATATACAGCTGTGAAATATGTAGGGAACCCCCTAGCTACTAGAGAAACTACAATATACAAATATCTCTCTAACAACCAAGTAATTTATGACCTTTATCTCGTTCTTTGTGCATATATAGGAATGTAAAAAAGAGGTTTAAGTAGATTGTAGAGTTTCTTTGTTTTCTCTTTGAAAAATAAGCAAAGGAAAAAAATTACACTTTTCTTATGCTCTGTTCCTCCGAATCAAATGAATGAATAGTATCACTAAAGGAAAAAAATCGTATTCCTGTGTTTTTTCTCCAACATTCTATGAATCAAAGAGGTCATAAAAGTTAAGATTTTCTTTGGAATCTCTGTTGAGGGGTGCTTTTTAATTGGAAAGTGTAGGCCATGTTGAGTGGTTTAGGGTCTGGAATCTTTTATTTGAGTGTAAATTCTCTTGGGAAGTGTGGGTCATCGTCCACGCGGCTTCGAATTTGTATTCGGCGAGAGATACATGTAGGCTACTCTGCCAAGGTTGTATCAGATTCAATCTTCACAAGCCGAATTGGAGATCCTTCGCGCCTCTAAATGCAAAATGTTTAGCTGGTTGACGGTAAAGCACCGACTTTGGACTGCAAACAAAAGGTTTAGGCATGGGCTCCAAAATCAAACCAGTGTTTGCTTCACCTATCTGTTGACCACATCCTTGTGGAGTGCGTTCACGCCAAGCAGGTATGGTACGCTTGCTTGACCTCGGTTGGACTCCACATACAGCAAACGCGGACGGACACCACTTGAGAGAATTGGTTACTTGAGGCAAGGGGCCAAGTACAAGTTGGCGATAGGAGGAAATTCAACACTCTTGTGATTCTGCTTTGGAAATAGGTAAATGCTAGAGTGTTTTATAATACTAGGGAGCAGCACTCGGTGTTGCAATTAACGGAGCGGATTAGAGAGGAGTCCAAGCTTTGGAAGATAGCGTCGTTTGGAGGGAGACAAAACCCTGCGCGAGAGTAGGCTTAGGGTGTTAGGAGCGTAGGAGTTGTTGTGTGTGTGTCTGGAGTCAGCCAGCCCAATTGTTTGCAGTTGGGTTTTTGGCTTCCTTCTTGTATTTAAGCTTTTAACCTCTATAAATATAAGGCACACCCTTGGTGTGTTCTTGAAAAAAAAAATATTCACCTCCTATCGTGTCCAACAAGTTTAGTAATCTATATTTTTCAAACGAACATGTTCAGTAAATGGTTACAAAGTATACATATAAGATCTATTTCTTACTTATATCCTAACGGGGGTGGTTGCCCTCTGTTGGGCCTTTTTGTTATGGAAGAATGACATGTTTTTTTTTTTTTTTGAAACGAGGCAAAAGCTTTGCCTTTCATTGATATAGGAGAAAAGAGTTGGTCCGTTTATGAGGAAAACAGGCCGAAAAACCGTTACAACACGACGCCACACGCCAGCCCCGAGGCTGCGCTCCACACGGGTCGACGACCAGCCAGGTCGACACCACACCTCAACGCAACAGGCGGAGGCGAAAGACCGGAGCCACCGCTCCAACTACCACGCCGGCCCCGAGGCCGCGCCCCGCCTGGCCGAAGACGAACCCGCCTCCGCCGAAACCACCAAAACACTCACAGGTCCCATTATCCGGTGGACATCCAAAGCGAGGCCCCAAGAGGCAAAACGACGCAAGAGCGCCGTCCACGCCCGATCCCGCGAGGGATCTAGGGTTTCCCCCGGAGAGCCCGAGCAGAGAACAAGAAACACCCGCTTCGACGACGCCTTCAAGAAGTATGCGGCGCCCACAGGCGTCACCGTCGTCGGTCCTGGCCGGCCGCCAAGACAGAGCTTTCGCCCAGCGAAGAGTTCCAAGACCTCGCGCCCGCCAACAAGGACCGGCACAAACCACCACCTGCAGCCGCTGAGCAACCTCTTGGCCCACCTGCAGCCGCCGACGCGCACAGGGCAGCACCGCCCGAAGCCCACGGAGTACCGCCGAAGATTACCGTGGGCGCCGCCGGAACGCCACATAGAGGGGACGCCGACCAACACCGATACGGGGCTCGAGGACGAACGCCGAAAACCGCAGACAAGAACTCCTCGCACCACCCAAAGCCACCACCGCACTGCCATCCCGGCGCCAGACCATGGCCAGCACCGCGCTACCCAGCGCCATGACGGAGACGCCGCCAACGCCAACAGCGGCCACGGCCCGCAAGGCCCGACAGGCCCAGATCGGGGCCCGCCCAACGCCGCAGCCTCCCGAAGCAGCACCGCCGCCATGGCCTCCAGCAGGCTCCTCCGCCATGGCCCCCTCCGCCGTGGCCACCCACAAGCTCCTCCGCCGCGGCCTCCCGCTGCAGCCCGTCGCCGCGGCCATCCGATGAAGCACCACCGCCGCGTCCACCCGAAGCAGCTCCGCCGCCGCCGCCCGAAGCAGCGCCGCCGCCGCGGCCTCCCGAAGCAGCCCCGCCGGGCCGACATCCGGCCGCCGCGAGCCAGCCCGTAACCTCCGCTGCCGCCTGCAGCGCCCCTGCGCCAGGGAAACGCGAGGGGAGAAGATGAGGCGAAGAAACAACCGCCCCGCCGCCACCATCCTTGAGGCGCGCACGGCTTCGCCGGCGTCCCCTCCGGCGGCGGCGAAGCGGGGGAGGGAGAGGGAGGGCCTAGTGGCGGCGCTAGGGTTTCTCCCCCGAGCCGCCAGAGGAGCGACGCGAGGGAGCGCTGTTGCGTTTTTGGTCCGCTAGCAGGAATTTGGATGTTCTCCTTTGCTGGGTATACACTCAGGTACGCACTTGCTCCGTTTCAGCGGCCAGAGCACAAGGAATTGTTTACGCACCATGTACCTAATCGGAGCGAACGGAAAAGGAGGTATCTAGTCCGCGAATAGGTCCTTTGTCGCCTTAGTTTTTTTTTTGTCCAATATTTTTTGTCGTCTTATTTCTATGGATCTTGTGCCGTTGGTGCGTCTAGTTATGCATAGCTGCGGTATGAACTATAAGTCGCTGTATCGCTTAAATGCGATGGTTGAGAAAAAAAAATGTGAAAAAAAGATGTTCCACATCGTCGGCGAAACTGGGAAGCGAGATCAGTTTCTCTAGGTTTCTTATAAATGGATAACAGATCTTTGTGCAAAGCAAGTCTGATACACGTAATCTATATGTCAGACTCATGTCACTCACTTTTTCTTGAAGGACAGGCTATGGAGACTTTTTTTTCCTGAGAATGTTCTTTATGTTGCATACCAACTTAGCACCGCGGAATCGATCCCCAAATGGTCTTAGAGCATCTCTAACAGAGCCCGTAAAAGTCTAAACCGAAAAACTCGAGTTCAGTCTTCCGAAAACATGTTTACGGGTCGTAAAACGGCTGGCGCAGAACAGACCCTGTAAACTGAAACTGAAAAATGAAATATTTCAAAAATCATCATCTTTTTCACAAGAACTGACTCCGACGCTGCCTAGATCTCCCGGCGCGGGCCGCCGCTCGTGCTTCTGGTTGCAGCCGCGAGCTTGAAGGACGACCGCGCACACGAAAGAGCCGACCATGGATTGATTGCTTGCTTAATTCGCCCGCGCGGACGTAGCCTGGGCACGCGAAAGAACTAATCACCATGATTGATTGCTTTCCCGCGCGGACGTATGTAGCCTGGGCACACTATACACATCGCAAGAGGCCAGCTCTTGCCCAGTTAAACGTGAATACTAATTAATCGTTGTTGCTTGGCCGCCGCTGCTAGCTGCTGTTGCTAGCTCTGGCCGCGCGTTGCTGCTTAGCCGCGCTACTAGCTGATGTCGTGCCGCCTGCTGTGTCCGTTCGCCGCGCGTCCCATCTGCAGCCATGAGCTTGGTCAGCGGTGTATAATTTTAATAAAGCAGACAGAAATCACTGGCTGGAGGTGGTTGTACGGACGGCAGCGCTGAAGAAGCGGTGAGAAATCCGTTCAGTTTTGGGCATGTAAACTGCTATTGGGTCTGTATTAGTAGGGATCGAGTGCTAAACTTTTCGGGCCCCTGAAAAAGTTTTTCGGACCGGACAGCGAGTTCAGTCTCTGTTCTGCGCCACTTTTAACCTGAACCCGTAAATCGGCCGGAAAAATACGGTTCCGGCGTGATTTACTGGCTCTGTTAGAGATGCTCTTAGAGGAGTAAAATTTTGTTTTTTGCAAATCAAAACTTTTGAACCAAACTACGAATATTACAAACCAAAATAAGTGTAATAAATCAAATTATTCATTATTACAAACCCAAATAAATGTAATAAATCAAATTATTGAATATTACGAACCGAATTGAATGTAATAAATCGAATTATTCGAAAGCAAATCAGGGAAAACAAACACAACTAATTTGTGTACTAACGTCCTTCGACCTCAAAGTTGCATTGGAAAAGCTTCATTCTTCACAAGCCTTGAGAACAGTGGTGGCCTCGACACCACACTGAGATCATTGAGAGAGCTAGTCAATCGAAAGAATGAATGTCATATCGGTTTGTCCATGTAGATCGCATCGGGTTGAAATAATCTCTCATGATCTTGTCAAGAACCTCGGCTCTGTTTCGGTTGATCCATGCACGGCCAGACTAAGATCCCCTCCTTGGCGCCCGAAAATCTCCGTTCAAAATCATGATCATTGCCATTTCCAAATCTTGGTCTTCATCTTCTTCCAATCGTCGAAAATCATCTCTCTCACCCTCTTCATCTACAGCTGAAGGTGCTCTCGGTCAAGGTAGGCCACGAACAAAGTTGAAAAAAAAAACAAAAAGTGATAGGGTAATTCGATCGAGTACCTTGTGCGCGGCGGAGGTGCAGATCGTGTACGGGACAGTTGCGCTGGCCAAAAGGGAGCTCGACGACTGATTGTGCAACGGGATGAACTAATGGCTAGGTCGTGGCCCACAAATGCCCTCCTGGCCACTGCGCAACAACCGGACAGCGACAAACCAACGTCTCTGCCACCGGGATAAGTTTGTCGTAATCCGGCCACGGACCTCGGCCTCGGGCACCAACTTGACGGCCATGGTCGATGTACACCACCTCCATCCCCTCCGGCTGCTTTTCCCGACCGAAATCGACCTCGCAGTGGCCGGAGACGAGCATTCTTTCGGTTCCGACCGAAGGCGGGATCCACCTCGATACGGCGGCTCCAGGGGCGATATGGCGACCGCGGTGCTTCGGGCAGTTGGTGGAGGGAAAAGGTGGCCGGCCGCCGGCGGGAATGGTGCGGCAGGGCGGCGAGGCAGTGGCGACGGCGTGGAGGAGAAAAAAATATGTGAATCGAGGCCCACGGCGCGTATATTTGCGAGCCGCGGAGGCCAACTCCTAAAAAAAATCTCCTCTAAGGCCGTTTGGGGTTAGGTTAGAGACGGTTCTGGCCGTTAGAGGAGAAAATATACTCCTCTAACGACCGAAAGGGGGTGGATTAGAGATGCTCTTAGAACTGGACGGTTTTGTACATGCGATCTGTGTTAGAACTAACATTAGCTGGGGGCTCCTGAAAATGGGGCTGTATGGGGAAAATGACTTGTTCGAGCAATAGCAAGGAAAAGAATCAAACACCATATATTCCTGCCCTGTTCAAAATATTCTTGGACATATATCCACAGCCCACAGGGTAGGATATGCAACACTTGCTTTTCTTCGCTTTCCTTTTTCCAGATTCTCTGCTTTTGCACCTGTGGAAATGAAAGAGAAGAAATAGGCAGATATACGCCAGTTTATTTTGAGATGATTCCATCAGACAGAAAGGTCATCAGTAATCAACTTGCATGAGTTGTTCCTACCAATCTCCTCTCTTTATTCCTTACAAGGACACCGGTCTTATCCTCGTATGTTCCGCTTGGTTAACTCCCTGACTAAGTTAATTAGTTGGTAGGGTCGTGGCAACAAGAATAACAACAAAAAGTTGGTAGGGATAAGATCATTTGCAGTGATACTTTTTAGTTACACAATCTTCTCTCTAGATCCGAACTAGATTAGGTGAGACATTATATATGCACTATAAATTATGGAGACCATCAACGATGTGTACGTAGCGAATGTTAGGTTCTTTTGAGGAGAGATTAGTAATTGACTGCCTGCAAAAGCTGAAACGATGCTACACATGGCAGATCATATCCTCTTTATAAATTAGATCTTATCACTTCTGAGCAGGTTTTAGTCTGATGGAATGCATAGTAATCAACATCTCGTTATTTCGATTACCGGTTACTGCTTACATATGACCTGGGTAATGCACCGAAGAAACATGAATAGTGCATCATATACAACTGTAGAAGTACATATCTCAAAGAAGCAGCATTTGGATATTCCATCCAAGGATGTGAAATCTCTTTAACTCAGGTACAACAACTGTACAAGTTCCACTGTATCGTCTCTGAACTGAGAAAGAGACGCCTAAGCGTATAGTCCAGGTGGTACACTAGTTCTACGTACCATTTGCGGCATAGAAGCTGCTCTGAAGATTCAGAAACTACTATAAATTGCCAAGGACAAAATACCTCGAGCCTACACACACCATACAACAACAAACATACCAACGACAGCTCGCCTGTGCAATGGACATTAGTTTGTACAAGCGTGCCAGAGCGTTCAGGCAGAAGACGACAGCGCCCACGCCGGCCCAGGCTGCTGGCAATTTCAAGGCGAAGCCCACCGTCGCCGCTCCGTGGCCACTGACGCCGGCTCCGCCGCCAGGGGTGGTCACCGTGCAGGTGATGGCGCCTGGCAACGGGAAGTTTTGCGACGGAGACGCCGACGTCGACCGCCGCGCGGCCTTGTACATATCGAGGGTGCAGGAGCGGCTCAGGCGCGAGCGCATGCATGAGCGATGACGTGCCGGCACCCGAGGAAGGAGCTGGTTCTGCTGATTCCTGCGCGAGCTTTTCGATTCGATCTTGTTTGGTTTTGACTCATGCCTGTGTGCTCTGTGACTCTGTGTTAAGATCATGTGTGTCGTGGTGATATATTGAGCAAACTGTGAGTTATCGTTCCTCTTTCCATTCTCCTTTACTAGTAAGAGTAATAGATAACTAGTTTTCTTTTTCGAAATAGGGGAAAAAATCCCCCAGCTTCTACATCCAATGGATGCACATGGCTTCTTTTATTAAATTATTCGCAATATCTTACCGGAGCAATACAAAAAATCAAACTCGAAGTTACCTCGCTAAACCTACCGAGGGACGAAGGGGGTGACAATACACCAACTCTGATGAGGACATCCCTACTACACCACTACCTCCTGTTGGATAATTAGGCACAATTTCCATGATTAATTCCAGAATATTAAGCATGACGACAGTAACTACTAACATGTGAAACTCGAACATACTAGATGCAGTGATCAATATGAACAGTAGCATAGCAAACAGTACAACATCCATCGCTAAACAGATCGGGATATGTCGCACGTACCGATCTGGTGGAGGTGGCGGTGAAGGTGTAGCAGACGATGTCGCAGCAGTAACGTTGTTGATGACGGGGACGACGGGTCGTAGTAGACGGCGTTGAAGACGACGGTAGGCAGCACCGCACGACTTGGACGGAAGGCGACCCGTGATGAAGAGCTTGAGCAGTCGCGCAGAGCGCCTCCCGAAAACCTAATTCGCCCTCTCCCGTACAGGATCGCAAGGACGAGCAGTTTCGGAGACCTACTCTCCCGTTCGCCGATGCACGTCGGCGCGCGGGATGGAGTAGGCTACGATGGCGGCGCAAGTAGAGAGAGGTGGAAACCCTAACTCGTGTATTAGATGTCTTTCTGCGGTAGCCGGGCAGGAGATTATATAGGCTCGGGAAACCCTAGGCAACGTGGGCCACGCCCCCGTCGCACGAACGTTTTGAGTCGGTTACAGATAGCTCACGATCCGGGAGCGACCCGAACCGACTAACTGCGACGCGTCCGTCTAGGCTCAATCCACTCACCACGAGCGCGGCGCGGCGCGGCGCGTCGTGTCGAGTCGAGACGAGCGAGCGAGGAGGAGGAGGAGCGCGCACGTGTAGCACTCCTATTCTCACTCACTTACTAGTGGTGGAACAACCCACCTTATAAGGTGGTCTAACTTCCTCCCAACTTTCCATGTGGGACTAAACTTCCCACCTCTTGCCACTCCCTAGTGAGCTGCCACCAACTTGGGCTCAAACTCACAAGGCTGCCACTATGTGGGCTTTGAGATTTATAGGGAAATCTGAAATCTAGTATGGGCCACTTAAAGTGGGCCCAATATTTCAACAATCCCCCACCAGATCTCAAATCCCTATTTAGAGATTTACCAATACTCACTGCTTGTTTATATACCAGTGTTTCAGCGGAGACTGTTAAGTTGAACTTCCGCCTAGAACCTTAAGCTACATCCATTCACACTTGAACAATGGACTAAGCCTTGAATTGCAAGTTTTGCGTGAACAGGGTTTCACTCAAAGTCATGACCAGTACATGGCTGCCAGTAGCCTACCCCGCGGGTGAAGCATATGCGTCATACTTCGTGGTCTCTTCATGAGTTTACTAGAGATCACCCAAATCTCATAGATTGCGACGTTTAACAATCAGACTCATATAGGTGTGTTATTTCAAGAATACTTGTAGGACAGCATCTTTGCTAATATAGCCAACATAAACACATTAAGGCTTGTTGCCAACCTGCCTTACAACAATTGAGAGTTGTGCATCTTCATATAGAGAGGGTTACATAATACTCTCCTCAATTAAACCACTAGTTTGTTCTTCCCAGGTCCTAATTCACGGGATCTCCGATCACAAAGGTTGGGTTACCACTATGGCGTAACATCAACGGGTCTCAAACCCATCTCCCTCGATGCACTTTCTATCACATTACGTGATAGTCCCTTTGTAAAGGGATCTGCCAGGTTTTGTCTGTTTGAATATATGTAACAGTTATTACTCCGGAGTTTCGCAATTTCCTGACAGACTTCAAACGTCTCTTGACGTGTCTTGATGACTTCGCGTTATCCTTAGAATTGTTCACTTTGACAATTACAGTTTGATTGTCACAATTCAAAAGGATTGTCGGAACAGGTTTTTCAACCACAGGCAAGTCCATCAAGAGCTCACGCAACCATTCTGATTCAACAGTGGTTGTGTCTAAAGCAGTAAGTTCTGCTTCCATAGTTGACCTCGTCAATATGGTTTGCTTGCAAGATCTCCATGATACTGCGCCACCTCCAAAGGTAAATACGTACCCACTTGTGGCGTACAGATCAGCTACATCTGAGATCCAATTCGAATCACTATATCCTTCAAGCACAACTGGGTGCCCTGAATAGTGAATCCCATAACTCATTATACCACATAGGTAGTGCATGACCCTATCAAGTGCATGCCAATGATCAGTACCCGGGTTTGACATGAACCTACTCAACTTGCTAACAGCAAAAGAGATGTCGGATCTAGTCGCGCTCGCTAAGTACATGAGTGAGCCAACGATCTGAGAATATCTCAATTGATCTATGGCAATCCTCCGGTTCTTGCGTAGTGTCACACTGGGATCATAAGGTGTTGGAGAAGACTTGCTATCAATATAGCCGAACCGGCTCAAGATCTTCTCAACATAATGGGATTGCGTTAGAGTAATCCCAGTCTCGTTCTTAATCATCTTGATGTTCAGAATCACATCAGCTTCTCCCAGATCTTTCATATCAAAGCTCTTTGACAAGAAAGACTTGACCTCGTGTATTACTCTCATGTTTGTACCAAAGATCATAATATCATCCACATACAAACATAGTATAACACCTTCGCCCCCACCATGGCGATAGTAAACACACTTGTCAGCCTCATTGACAACAAAGCCTACAGAAGTTAAAGTTCTGTTAAACTTCTCATGCCATTGCTTAGGTGCTTGTTTCAGGCCATATAAAGATTTCAGCAACTTGCACACCTTTCTTTCTTCACCTTTTACTACAAACCCATCAGGCTGATCCATATAGATTTCCTCTTCCAACTCTCCATTAAGGAAAGATGTCTTTACGTCCATTTGATGAACGATAAGACCATAGGAGGCAGCCATGGATAGTAGTACTCGAATGGTGGTAAGTCTAGCGACAGGTGAATAGGTGTCGAAGTAATCTTCGCCTTCTCTCTGTGTGTAGCCTTTCGCTACAAGCCACGCCTTATACTTTTCAATAGTACCATCAGGTCTTAGCTTCTTCTTGAACACCCATTTGCAGCCCACAGGCTTGCATCCATGGGGTCGTTCTGATAGCTCACAAGTTCCATTAGAAAGAATCGAGTCCATCTCGTTATGGACAGCTTCTTTCCAGTCATCTGCATCTGGAGATGCATATGCCTCTGCAATGGACGTGGGAGTATCATCCACAAGGTACACAATGAAATCATCACCAAAGGATTTTTCAATCCTTCGTCTCTTGCTCCGTTTAGGAGCTTCATTGTCATCCTTCTCAGTAACATTCTCATGTGATTGTTCAAAATACTCATTAGATGTCTTGGACTCAGAATTATCTCAGTAGAAATTCTAGCAATGCTATGCATATCTTTCATAGGAAACATATTCTCAAAAAATGTTGCATCACGAGATTCCATAATAGTATCAACATGCATATCAGGTACCTCGGATTGAACTACTAAAAATCTATATCCTACACTCCGAGGAGCATAACCTAGAAAGATACAATCCACTGTCTTTGGTCCAAGTTTGCGCTTCTTAGTAATTGGAATATTGACTTTCGCCAAACATCCCCATGTGCGCAAATACGAAATTGATGGTTTTCTCCCAGCCCACTCCTTGTAAGGAGTTTTATCTTTATTCTTGTTAGGAACTCTATTCAGGACATGACATGAAGTCAACAAAGCCTCCCCCCACCATGCCTTTGATAAACCAGCAGTGGCTAACATGGAATTCACCAAGTCAGTCAGCGTGCGGTTTTTCCTCTCGGCAACCCCGTTTGATTGGGGTGAATAGGGAGGCGTCCTCTCATGAATAATGCCATGTTCCTCACAGAATTCATCAAAGATTTTAGGAAAATATTCGCCACCATGATCCGACCTGAGACGCTTGATCTTTCTCTCTAGTTGATTTTCAACTTCGGCCTTATAAATTTTAAAGTAGTCTAAAGCTTCATCTTTAGTTCGCAACAAATAAACATAGCAAAATCTAGTCCATGTCATGAAATATCTCTTTCCACCTTTTTTCAACACACCATTCATCTCGCATAGATCAGAATGTATGAGTTCTAGAGGTGCCAAGTTTCTCTCCTCGGCCGCCTTGTGAGGCTTCCGAGGTTGCTTCGATTGCACACAACTATGGCACTTAGAACCTTTGGCAATAGTGAAATTCGGAATTAAACTTAAACTGGATAGCCGAGACATTAAACCAAAATTAATGTGACATAAACGAGAATGCCAAACACTGGTATCATCACTAACATTGCCACAGATATGGTTCACAGACTTATTACTGAAATCAGAAAGCGAAAAGCGGAACAAGCCTCCGCACTCATAGCCTTTACCAATAAATTATCCAAACTTGGAAACAACTACTTTATTCGACTCTAAAACAACCTTAAACCCATCTCTGCATAGAAGGGAGCCGCTAACAAGATTCTTGTTCATAGTAGGGACATGTTGCACGTTCCTCAGCTGCACGATCTTCCCCGAAGTGAACTTCAGATCTACCGTGCCAACACCACGAATAGAAGCATGTGACCCATTCCCCATCAAGACGGAAGAATCCCGGGCGACCTGGTAAGAAGTGAACATGGATATGTCAGCACACACATGAACATTAGCACCTGTATCAATCCACCAACATGGAGATTGAAATACCGAAAGAACAGTAAAGAGATTACCGTACCCATCAGCATTGCTAGCGGTCACCGTGTTGACTTGCCTCGCCTTTTTCTTGCGGTTTGCCCTCTCTGGACAGTCCTTAGAAAAGTGGCCAGTCTCTCCACATGTAAAGCAGCTCAGATCTGCTTTATTTATCATCTTCTTCTTCTTGAAGGTTGTAGTCTTCATAGGCTTATTGAAGGAGGGCTTGTTATTCCCTTTGTTCTTGTTGTAGGGTTTCTTCTGCACCATGTTGGCGCTAGACTGACCCTCTCCTTTCTCAGTATTATCCTTAGCCCGAGCTTTCTCCTCAACATCAAGAGATGCTATCAGATTTTCAACTGATATCTCATGTCTCTTGTGTTTGAGAGTTGTGGCAAAGTTCCTCCATGAAGGGGCAACTTAGCGATGATGCATCCAGCCACAAACTTGTCAGGTAAGGCACACTTAAGGAGTTCAAGCTCTTTCGCAATGCACTGTATCTCATGAGCTTGTTCGACTACAGAATGGTTGTTAACCATCCTGATGTCATGGAAGCTCTCCATGATGTACAGTTCACTGCCTGCATCGGTTGCACCGAACTTAGCATTCAGTGCATCCCAGAGCTCTTTACCATCTGTTATGTGCATGTACACATCACACAGCCGATCAGCAAGAATACTCAGAACGCATCCGACGAAGAGAGTATTGTTTTCCTTGAACTTGTTCTGATCTTGGTCAGATATAGTTCCTTCAGGTAAACCATCAGTAACTTCGAACACTTTCAGATGAGTAAGTCAGAGCATGGCCTTAACCTGCCACCTATTAAAGTGCACACCGGTAAACTTATCCGGCCTCAGTGCATCAGAAAAACCAGCCATTGTTAACTCAGGAAATTGCCTACAATTAGGTTTTTGGATTGTTGGATAATTAGGCACAATTTCCATGATTAATTCCAGAATATTAAGCATGACGACAGTAACTACTAACATGTGAAACTCGAACATACTAGATGCAGTGATCAACATGAACAGTAGCATAGCAAACAGTACAACATCCATCGCTAAACAGATCGGGATATGTCGCACGTACCGATCTGGTGGAGGTGGCGGTGAAGGTGTAGCAGACGATGTCGCAGCAGTAACGTTGTTGATGACAACGTTGTTGATGACGGGGACGACGGGTCATAGTAGACGGCGTTGAAGATGACGGTAGGCAGCACCGCCCGACTTGGACGGAAGGCGACCCGTGATGAAGAGCTTGAGCAGTCGCGCAGAGCGCCTCCCAAAAACCTAATTCGCCCTCTCCCGTACAGGATCGCAAGGACGAGCGGTTCCGGAGACCTGCTCTCCCGTTCGCCGATGCACGTCGGCGCGCGGGATGGAGTAGGCTACGATGGCGGCGCAAGCAGAGAGAGGTGGAAACCCTAACTCGTGTATTAGATGTCTTTCTGCGGTAGCCGGGCAGGAGATTATATAGGCTCGGGAAACCCTAGGCAACGTGGGCCACGCCCCCGTCGCACGAACGTTTTGAGTCGGTTACAGATAGCCCACGATCGGGAGCGACCCGAACCGACTAACTGCGACGCGTCCGTCTAGGACTCTGTTCGTTTTTCCTGAGCTGCAAAAAGTAAGGAAAGTCTCGGCTCGAGGCTCAATCCACTCACCACGAGCGCGGCGCGCGCGTCGTGACGTGTCGTGTAGAGTCGAGACGAGCGAGCGAGGAGGGGGAGGATCGCGCGCGTGTAGCACTCCTAGTCTCACTCACTTACTAGTGGTGGAACAACCCACCTTATAAGGTGGTCTAACTTCCTCCCAACTTTCCATGTGGGACTAAACTTCCCACCTCTTGCCACTCCCTAGTGAGCTGCCACTAACTTGGGCTCAAACTCACAAGGCTGCCACTATGTGGGCTTTGAGATTTATAGGGAAATCTGAAATCTAGTATGGGCCACTTAAAGTGGGCCCAATATTTCAACACCTCCGTCATTGATAAATGAAGATGAACCTGTTGTGAAGCTCAAGTCCAATGAAGTTCGGATTGGACCAATTACAAGGGCTCGTGCGAAGCTACTTAAGCAACAGGTGAACTTGTTTCTAAACGGTTCTTTGATTGATGAGAACTTTATACTGCCTAAGTCCTATTACTTATGTATCATCAGGTATCAAGAAGAGACGAGCATCGCACGAGGAGGAGAGAAGCAGCTGGACATGAAGACGGACGTCAAGATGGACGTGAAACTGGACATGGAGCTGGACATGAAGATATCTCTTGGACGCGCGAGGGAGGAGCGGGAGGCATGCGCAAGAGGAGAAGAAGACGTCCAGGCCGGTCTAGCACCCGGTTAGACCGGCCTCCAGACCGGCCAGCCCGGTCCCTGGCCCGGTTGACCGGGCGCCAACCGGATGCGATGCCTCGTACCGGATCAAAACCGGAAAACCTCGCAAATTTCCGGCTGCCGCCCGGTTGACCGGACGCCAGACCGGACGACCCGGTCCCTGGCCCGGTTGACCGGATTCCAGACCGGATTCGTCCGAGTCTGTCTCGACCAGATCTATTCTGGGTCGGTTATTCTTGTATCTTTTCGACCAGGAGTCGTCCCGGACGCCTATATAAGTGCCCAGGACGCCCCCCTAGCTGCTTTAGACCACGTTTAAGATAAACCCTAGTTCTTAGTTGTTTGCTCTAGCAAAACTATTGAATCCCTACACCATATTGCTCAATATTGTGTAGATCCTGAAAAAGTCTTGTGTGATCTTCTGTTCCATTGGGAATTAGACGGTTGCAACTTACCGCTTCGTGGTCGGCGGCTACGTGCGCAAGTGTGTGGAGTTGCGAATATCTTGCAGGGTTGAGAGTTGTTGCATTGGCGACAGGGACCAATCGAGAGATCGCGTTGCGTCATACAAGTTATCATCCACTTCATCGTCGTGTTTCTCCGCTGCCATCACCCCGTGATCATCATTACCACCGTTGCTTACTGAGAAGATCGGGCCACCCCATATCATCTTGGTATCAGATTTCCAGTTTTCCTCGGTAAGCCATCCACAATCCACCCCATAGTTGAGTTGTGAGTGTTTTCCTATCCAGAAAAAGCCATAAAAAGTTAGGGTTAGGGTTTGCCATAGCCTTAGATTGCACTAATTTCAAGTTTTAGTTGCTTTTCGTAGTTTGTTTTTGCGTATCTTTTCTTTCCATCTAGTTTTTAGAGTTTGAGTTTACTCTATCATCTTGTGTTACATTGTCGTCTAGTGTCAGTTTTTTTTGTACTCCGAGTCCACATAGCATAAAGTGTGCTTGTTCCCAACCATAGACACAGCTTTTCGATATAAAGTGACTAGGAACTTCCCCAGAAGAGACTAGTTTTACCGCTCGACAGGCTGCTCGTTAGGTTATCGGTGCTTTGCATATTTCTGTTGGCCATGTTATCAAGGAGTTGTGTCAGAAAATCAAAAAAAAAACAGAGCTACATAGCTGCGTGTGTTATACAAAAAGAAAAATCCAAAAAGAAAAGTGTCGTGCTAGTTGAATCAAGTGAAGGCCTAAGTTTACTTTACTGCACCTGTAGTTGAGCAATCTTGTGCCTGTCTTGTTGAGCTTTGCTAGCGTCTCTCGTGTGCATTGCAACCTTTCCCACACATAGTTGCATTGCCCCTTTATATCGCCTTGTGTGAGTATCATTGGTTGTCTACGGTCAGCGCTAGAGCTTGTTATTGGTGCAAATAGGTAGCCTACCTACAGCCCCACCTATACCCTGCTTTGTCGTGTGATTTGTTCTTATACCCTTGATATTCGCTTCACTACATCCGTGCACTAGTTGTTCCTACAAGTGGTAAGCAACACTAATTTACTTTGGAACGGTAAGATCTCCTTTTCTTATCAGTTTTGAGTGAGTTGTGAGAGTACCACCATATATTTTTGATTTAGTGCACTAATCTACTAACGATGTCTACTAGTGATCATAGAATTGTTAACCAGGAAAACAAGAGTGTTGCATATATTATCACATGGAGGGAGTATGAGGCTCTTCGTAATGAGATGCGACGTGAATTCCGCGCTCAGGACGAGGTGCTTAATGGGAAGACTGATGAGATTTCCCAAAAGCTGGATGCTACTCATGTGACCGTCACTACAATGCAAGATCAAATGATGGATGTACAACGCAATCTTGCTGATTTGCGCTTAGCTGTTGAGAATTTGAGCACGCAACAACAACAGGATGATGACGATGATCCTGAGCTTCAAGATGACGCACACAATGCTCATGATGCGCCCCGTGGTAATCGTGCTCGTGGTTGGGTTCCACTTGGCCGCAATGGTCGTGAACAAGATGAAGAAGATGGTTTGGGTAAGCCCAAGTTTTCTATACCCAAGTTTGAAGGAGGAGCTGATGTTGAAGAATACCTCACTTGGGAGCTCAAGATTGAGAAGTTGTGGAGCTTACATCCGCATTATACTGAAGACCGAAAGATCAAGCTTGCTTCTTTCGAATTTGATGGCTATGCTTTGCGTTGGTGGGATGCTTTTGTTCGTAACCGCGAAGAGGATCGTGAGCAGCCTATACGCACATGGCGTGCCATGAAGGAGGCGATGACTTCTCACTTTGTGCCTACAAATTACTTGCGGAATATATATGATAAGCTGACTCTATTGAGACAAGGTGTGAAGACTGTGGATGAATACTACATGGAGATGGAGATGCTTATGCAGCGTGGCCGTGTCCGTGAGTCTCTTGAGATGACAATGCAGCGTTTCCTCAACGGTTTGAAGTATGACATCAAAGGCATTGTTCGTCACTACAGCTACACCAATATGAATCAATTGTTACATCATGCAAGAGAAGCTGAATCACAGTTGGCTGACGAAGCAAAGATCAATGGTCGAGCTACAGGAGTTGGGCGTTTCACACCCCGCGCGGCCCCATCTATGGCGCCGGCGCCTTCGACGCGCTCCGCCCCTCCACCTAGTAAGTCGATCTCCAATGTGTCTAACACAAAGAAGTCCGAATCTGCTGCAAGTACGAGTGGCTCTAATGTTTCTACTGCGTGTAACCGTGATATGGTTTGTCATACATGTGGTGGCAAGGGTCACTTCAAGAGAGATTGTCCTAACCGCAAAGTCATGATTATCAATGAGGACAACGAGTATGAGACTGGAGATGATGTTGATCCTAATGCTCCAGAAGATGATGACTATGACACTGATGGTGAAGATGCATATCCGTCTGATGCTCGCACCATTGTTGTGTCGCAGCGTGCTCTTAATGTGTTGCCTAGTGCATCTACTCAGCGCTGCAATTTGTTCCAAACAAAGGCTTTAATTGGTCCTGACAAGGCTTGCAAGGTCATTATTGATGGCGGGAGTTGCCGCAATTTAGTAAGCAAGGAGTTGTGTACCAAGCTGAAGTTGAAGTATCTACCGCACCCGCATCCATACTATATTCAGTGGTTGAGCGACAATGGTGAGATGAAGGTAAACCACATGGTGTGTGTTGAGTTTGCTACTGGACCGTATAAGGATTGCATTGATTTTGATGTTGTTCCTATGACGGTGTGTCACCTACTATTGGGTCGGCCTTGGCTCTATGATCGTTCTGTGCAACACAATGGCCGTGCCAATACATATCACTTGGAGTTCAAGGGCAAGAAAATTAATTTACAGCCTATGACACCACAACAAATTGTCAATGAGTCTCGTCAGAAAGTTGAAGTCAACTTGGAGGATGCTTCTTTAGATAGGCGAGAGAATTGTAATGTTGTGAGTGATATAACGAAAAGTGAGAGAGTGAATTCCTTAGTCTCATTAGCCACCAAAGAAGACATGAGAGAATTTAGTGAGGATCCTACAGCCATGCCTCTTGTGCTCTTGTACAGGGGTACGGTTTAGGTTTCTAACGACTTGACCCCTCTTCCTCTTGGTGTTTCTAATGTTTTGCAGGAATTTGGCGACGTGTTTCCGGATGAGGTACCCGCAGGACTTCCACCATTGCGAGGTATTGAGCATCAAATCGACTTGATTCCCGGAGCTTCGCTACCCAATCGGGCACCATATAGAACGAACCCCGAAGAGACGAAGGAGATACAGAAGCAAGTACAAGCGCTACTCGATAAAGGTTATATCCGCGTAAGCCTTAGTCCTTGTGTTGTTCCTGTTATTCTAGTTCCTAAGAAAGATGGTACATGGCGTATGTGCGTAGATTGTAGAGCTATAAACAATATCACTATTCGATATCGTCATCCTATTCCCCGTTTAGAGTATATGTTAGATGAATTGAGTGGTGCTGCTGTTTTCTCTAAAATTGATTTGCGTAGTGGTTATCATCAAATTAGGATGAAAGAAGGGGATGAGTGGAAAACCGCCTTTAAAACAAAATTTGGTTTATATGAGTGGTTAGTACTGCCTTTTGGTTTGACTAATGCACCTAGCACTTTCATGAGACTGATGAACCATGTTTTGCGTGATTTTATTGGCAAGTTTGTGGTTGTGTATTTTGATGACATATTAATTTATAGCCGCAATGAATCTGATCATATTATACATATTCGACATGTTTTGCAAGTGTTGCGTGATAGTAAACTCTATGGTAATCTTGAGAAGTGCACATTTTGCAAAGATAAGGTCATATTTCTGGGTTATGTTGTCTCTAAGCATGGAGTAGAAGTAGATGTGTCTAAAATTTAAGCTATTCAAAATTGGCCTACTCCCATGAATGTGAGTCAAGTTAGAAGTTTTCATGGTCTAGCTGGGTTTTATCGCCGTTTTGTGCCCAATTTTTGTACTATTGCTGCACCTTTGAATGAATTGACTAAAAAGTGTGTTGCATTTGAGTGGGGCATTGCCCAAGATCATGCTTTTGATGAACTGAAACGATTGTTAACTTCTGCACCGTTGCTTGCACTTCCTGATTTCAATAAGCAATTTGAGATTGAATGTGATGCTAGTGGTATTGGAATTGGTGGTGTGTTGATGCAAGAGGGTCACCCAATTGCATATTTTTCTGAGAAACTTTCTGGTGCTAAGTTGAACTATCCAATATATGATAAAGAATTGTATGCTTTGATTAGAGTTCTTGAGGTTTGGCAACATTATTTGTGGCCAAAGGAATTTATCATACATTCTGATCATGAAGCTTTGAAATATCTGAAAGCCCAATCTACTTTGCATAGGCGTCTTGCTAAGTGGGTTGAGTTCATTGAGTCTTTTCCGTACATTATTAAACATAAGAAGGGAAAAGATAACATTGTTGCTGATGCTCTATCTAGGAAGAATATGCTATTAACTCAACTTGATGTTAACATTCCTGGATTAGAAGTGCTATGTGATTTGTATGCTACGGATCATGATTTTGCTGAACCATATCGCTTATGTGCTCTTGGTAAAGCATGGGAAAAATATCACATACATGATGGGTTCTTGTTTCGAGCTAACAAACTATGCGTTCCAGAATCGTCTGTGCGTTTGCTCTTATTGCAGGAATCACATGCTGGAGGTTTGATGGGTCACTTTGGGCGTGAGAAGACGCTACTCATGCTCGCTGATCATTTTTATTGGCCAAAGATGAGGCGGGATGTGGACAGGTATGTGAAGAGGTGCATTACTTGCAACAAGTCCAAGTCCAAGCTGAAGCCTCACGGTTTGTATACTCCGTTACCGGCACCTACTACACCTTGGGAAGATATTAGTATGGATTTTGTGTTGGGTTTGCCGCGTACTAAAAGAGGCCATGATTCTATATTTGTGGTAGTGGACAGATTTTCTAAAATGTCACACTTTATTGCCTGCCACAAAAGCGACGTTGCGTCGCATATTGCTAACCTGTTTTTCAGGGAGATTGTTCGACTACATGGAGTCCTGAAGACTATTGTTTCTGATCGTGATGTGAAGTTCATGAGCTACTTCTGGAAGAGACTTTGGGGAAAGCTAGGGACAAAGCTACTGTTCAGTACTACTTGTCATCCCCAAACTGATGGACAAACTGAGGTGGTGAATCGAACCTTGTCACAACTGTTAAGATTCATGATCAAGAAGAACTTGAAGGAGTGGGAAGAGTGTTTACCGCATGTGGAGTTTGCGTACAACAGGGCGGTACATTCTACCACGGAGCTGTGTCCTTTTGAGGTGGTGTATGGTTTCAAGCCCATTACTCCACTTGACTTGTTGCCTTTGCCCATACATGAGAGAGTTAATATGGAGGCATCCAAGAGGGCAGATTTTGTGCGAAAGATCCATGTGAAGACTAAAGAGTTGATAGAGAAGAAAGGCAAGAGCAATGCTGCAAGGATGAATAAGAAGCGCAAAGAGATGTTGTTCAAGCCTGGTGATATGGTCTGGGTACATTTTCGCAAGGATAGGTTCCCGAAGCTGCGAAAGTCTAAGTTGAAGCCTCGTGGTGCTGGTCCTTACAAAGTGCTTGCCAAGATCAATGATAATGCATACTCAATAGATCTTCCAGTTGATGAGTTTGGGGTCAGTAATTCTTTCAATGTTGCTGATTTGACACCATATGACGGAGAAGACCTTGGAGCGTCGAGGTCGACGCCTTTTGAAGGGGGGGAGATGATGAGGACATCCCTACTACACCACTACCTCCGTCATTGATAAATGAAGATGAACCTGCTGTGAAGCTCAAGTCCAATGAAGTTTGGATTGGACCAATTACAAGGGCTCGTGCGAAGCTACTTAAACAACAGGTGAACTTGTTTCTAAACGGTACTTTGATTGATGAGAACTTTATACTGCCTAAGTCCTATTACTTATGTATCATCAGGTATCAAGAAGAGATGAGCATCGCACGTGGAGGAGAGTAGCAGCTGGACATGAAGACGGACGTGAAGCTGGACATGGAGCTGGACATGAAGATATCTCTTGGACGCGCGAGGGAGGAGCGGGAGGCATGCGCGAGAGGAGAAGAAGACGTCCAGGCCGGTCTAGCACCCGGTTAGACCGGCCTCCAGACCGGCCAGCCCGGTCCCTGGCCCGGTTGACCGGGCGCCAACCAGATGTGATGCCTCGTACCGGATCAAAACCGGAAATCCTCGCAACTTTCCGGTTGCCGCCCGGTTGACCGGACGCCAGACCGGACGACCCGGTCCCTAGCCCGGTTGACCGGATTCCAGACCGGATTCGTCCGAGTCTGTCTCGACCAGATCTATTCTGGGTCGGTTATTCTTGTATCTTTTCGACCAGGAGTCGTACCGGACGCCTATATAAGTGCCCAGGACGCCCCCCCTATCTGCTTTAGACCACGTTTAAGATAAACCCTAGTTCTTAGTTGTTTGCTCTAGCAAAACTATTGAATCCCTACACCATATTGCTCAATATTGTGTAGATCCTGAAAAAGTCTTGTGTGATCTGCTGTTCCATTGGGAATTAGACGGTTGCAACTTACCGCTTCGTGGTCGGCGGCTACGTGCGCAAGTGTGTGGAGTTGCGAATATCTTGCAGGGTTGAGAGCTGTTGCATTGGCGACAGGGACCAATCGAGAGATCTCGTTGCGTCATACAAGTTATCATCCACTTCATCGTCGTGTTTCTCCGCTGCCATCACCCCGTGATCATCATTACCACCGTTGCTTACTGAGAAGATCGGGCCACCCCATATCAAACTCACATCATCCAAATAACCAAATGCCTTCCCAAGCCGACCAATAGTAGGTGAGAAGCACATCCAGTCACGCAGACTCTCAGCGCACGCCAACACACACGCCACAGAAATCGCTACCGTCGTCTTTCTCGCACCCATCTTCAAGAAGGATCACCGCATTGACCTTGCTAGACCTGCCGTCGATGTCACCATGACGCCAGATAGCTCCACCATCCTGCACGTGTTCTGCAGTCCGCACCCGTCTTCTATACCCTGCAGCTCCACGCCGTCAAGAATCATCAACGTCAACGTGGTAGATGAACACCACTCCACCAAAGATCCACCTCCATCCAGTCGCTGCTCCAAAAATGATGCCACAAGAGGTAGAACGACGCAGGAAGCGCCGTCATCATCCGATCCGGGAGACCCAGATCTAGGATTTACCCTGGAGCAGCATGAGTGAGTAGCCGCAGACTGCGACGACGATGTCTTCAAGAAGGAAGCGACGCTTAACGCCACCATCGCCCGCCAATCGTGGCACGGTTTTCACCGACAGCCGCTAGTCCCCAACTCGGCAAGAGCCAGCGTAGAGGCCAGGAAAAATGATGCCTTCGCAAGGGAACGACCCCAATAGTCGTCGCCATCATCCGCCAAGAACAATGTCAAGGCGCCGTTTTCACCGGTGGCTCCTTCACCGCTAGCTCGTCGTCGACTAGATCTTCATCGCCGGAGTAGGCGGATATCACGATCCGCCACCCCACCAACCAGCTGACCACCTCCGGTGAAGGAGGAGTCTGTCGCCACCATGCCAAGGAAAGTTTCCCATGGCGTCCTCGTGCCTCGGAACGAACCTAGAAACCTGCACGAAGCCGCCATCGTTGTGACCGCAGCAGTATGATCATAGCCCATCCGAGCCCGCCAGGACCCAGATCGGACCCGAACCACCGCCGCCGCCCGCCAAATGATGGAGATCCTCTCCCTCCTCTGGTCGCCACCGCTCCATGGCACCGCCGTCGACAGCCCGATGCGGATCGCCGCCGCCGGAGACGCGAACCTGCACCCCCACGGATGTCGTGTCCGAGGAAGTCCGCCGCCGCCACGCCTCCAGGGCTTTGCCCGGCGGCGCCTCAGGTGGCGGTGGCGGGAGGAGGGGAGCCGGTGGGGAGGAGGAGGGGGAGTCGCTGGAGGGGCCGCCCGGTGCGGCACCGCCGCGCGAGTGCGGGAGGAGATGGGTTCCGGGATAGATAAGTAGTATACTACTTTGTTCCCGGCCTCTCCTTCCCACTCATCTAGGGGTGGCAATTTTCATCCATGTTACCATGATAAGTAAAATATTTAACTATTCATGCACCTGCCCAAATCAACCCAAAGTGTATCTTCTCTCTATCTGATCAGCATATAAAGGGCCTGTTTGGTCGTCTGGGCCGATTTTGTACACCACTAGCGTAGTAAGATGGGAGTGTCTGCTCGTTGCAAACAGGCCATAGGCCATAAAAAGGCGTGTCGTTTGGTTGCCGGTGTGGCATTTTTTGCACCGGAGAGGGAAGCCAGCCCCCATTGTTTGTGTTACTGCACGACGTCTTTCTGCCATGGTCGTGCAGTTGGTTGCAGACATGAGCATGTTGTGGTAACCCTTTCCCTTAGAGTGGTGAGGTTACCCAGTACTGCTAACTAAATAACAACACATTCAGCTAGATTCAGTTCATCAAAAGTTGTTGGTAATACATACTTACCCTACTTTTTTTAGCTGAAAACTGTAGGGGAGGCCCCGACAGCAAAAATTTATTAAAATAGATAAAATATGTACAAGAGAAGAAGAAAGGAGGGAATGTACAAAAGGGCCTAGCCCTGGGCATAACCCAAAGAGAACTACAAAGCGTCTAGCCAAGCTAAGAGAGGGGTTTTTTGGTCATCCTTCATTCTGTAAGAGAGAAGGAAGATGTCCATCTTAAAAGAAAAGGATCAAGCTCTAATAGAAGGTGTTACATTTTCAAAAATAAAAGCGGTAGGTTGCTTCCATAAATTCCAGGTGGCAGTGGCAAACACTTCAAAGAAGAAAGGCTTCCTAGAATTTCCTCGTGCAGTAGCAATCATCTTAGAGAGTTCCATGTTGTCTTCAAGAGTGATGCCAATGGATTGCCAACAACATTTACTGAAGTTACAACTCCAGAAGAGATGATCCCTGGTTTCTAACAACCCATCATCGCAAAGACGGCATATTATGTTGTCATTGAGTCAAAAACTTTTCCTTATAAGCATATCCTTGGTGTTTAGGCGGTCGTTAGCGAGAAGCCAGAAGAAAGATATAATCTTGGGGGTGCACTTTGATTTCCAGATCCATGAAGAGAAAGTTGGGGCCTGAATGTGATCGAAGGTTAGCTTATAAACCTTGTTGGCGGAGAAATGAGTGTCCCAACTATAAAACCATAGGTCTTTTCCATTAGCGTTCCGAGTGGATCTCATCTGGTGTATAAGGTGATTGAACTCATGAAACTCCTCGAAGGCTTGGGCGGACAACGGGAGATGGAAAGCATCAATAGGGTCGTCCAAATCAAGAATATTCTTCACAGAAGCTAGCTTATTAATAGCGAAGGAGTGTAGCCTAGGGAACCTTGCCATGAGGACATAGCCCAATTGTCGCTCCAAAAGAGTGCAGTGTCACTAGTAGCAATCACCCAGTACTTCCCCTACTAGGTGATGCATCACGAGCAAAGCAACTATACTTCGTGATGCATCACAGTTTCATCACACGAGGGATTAGTATATACCACCTCAAACAAGTTCATCATTACAGACCGGGGATCGGGTTCAAACAAGTCCTAGGTAATGGAGGGATACGAGAGCACCTCCCAAAATCGACAGATCATGAAGAAGGAAGCAGAAGCAATAAGCAGGAAACTTCTTGCGTAGCCAAGTCTTAAGCCAGGTCACCCTCTCCGATGGTTGCAGCTGACGGAACTCGGTATACTCTTCTTCGTTGTCTGCAATGGAGTTGATTGCCCTGATCAGCAAGTTAGGTTGGTACAGCTGCGCCTTGCAGACAAACCGGGGTGTGAAGGTCGTCTTCATCTGAGCATAGTTCCTGATCAGAGTCTCGACATACTCACGATGCCTCGGGTAGCGTTGCAATCCAAAAGAAACAAGTGTTAGTGCGGAGGACAATGACATACTTTCTGATCTATGAAGGAACTCAGTGAAGTTTATTACCTTAATGTACTCATGCGCCATCTGTTCATCAGCAACATAGAAGAAGCAACCATCTTCGCTCCAGTCTAGAGTGCGATTGGATTTGTTGCTTATGACGCTTCACTTGGTCCTCCACTTTCTGATGTGGTTGTAGATCTGAAGAGTGCTCACATGTATGCCAGCAAATGCATGAAGATCAGGAGACATCTTTTTCATCTGGGCCTCTTTGAATACCAGGTTAAAACAGACGCCGCTATGGACGAGCTCAACCAAGCGGTTCAGCACAAACTCTTAAATCTTAGGTTGCCAAACCATGGCAGGTTTGTTTGAAAACAAACAACGGATTCACAGTTGAAGCAGAAAGATCAAGCGAGCCCAATGGTATGATCGCCTACATGACAAACACCCCAGAAGAACGGACCTAAGCGTTAGCACATCAATGAACTGCCACTACCACATCAATGAATTACGAGAAAAGAAAGAGCGGCCTTACAGTCAGAGGAGCCACACGCAGCACCAAGGTCGGGGAAGCAGGGGACCCTAGCAAAGATGCAGGCGGCACAACCGTCCCCGTGGAAGAGTCAGATGCAACGGCGACAACCGTCCCCGTGGAAGAGTCGGATGTAACGGCGACACCCGTCCCCGTGGAAGAGTCAGATGCAACCTCGACAACCGTCACCATGGTAGAGTCGGATCCAACCTCGACCGGCGACAAAGGAGTGGCCTACAATGGATTCTTTCAGATCCCCTATGTACCCAAAGATCTAATCTAAGGGTAGGGTTTGCTGAAGCTTACAACAACCGAAGTGATCGACGTAGAGGAATAAGACGACAATCCGCGGCCAGTAGCCGCCGCCAGCCTCGCTAACCATGCGGGTGAGGAAGAGCTGGTCATGTCGCTAGATCGGGAAGGGTGGATGAGCTCGAAATGGGGGGAAATGGGGGATTTGGATTTAGCAGTAAGAGAGCCTACCCTATATACTGAGCAAAATTTGGAGCGCGGTGACCAAATTCATCCCACCAAGTTTTCATCGTTCCGCGCAAGCTCGCGCCATCTCCCCTCGGTGGCTATACCGGAACACGGTTTGTCGGTTTGTGCGGAGAGGAGGTGGCTCGCTGGAAACGGCCGATCCAGACATTCCTCCAAGGCCTAGCCCAAGGATGCTCTCAGAACCATGCGACAATGCGGAGGAGCCCACGAAACCAACCGGGCCAAAAATTGCACCCCCATGCAAGCCAAGAGGAGCCCGGGCTACCAAAGACGCCCAAAATATCTGTTCAACTATACAGCGCACAGAAAATCCGTGCAAAAATTGGTGACCTCTGTGGATGCGGAATGACTTACGTATCATTTGTGTGCATTTCAACAATCGACTAGCAACTCGCATGATCCAAGTGCATGCAAGCCAGGCACATAGCTGCTCACAAAATTCCTCTCGAATGAAGCAGAACTGATCAGGGCTTTCAAACTCTGGTCATACAAGGTGTTGCAAGATTACATCAGCAAAGTTAGAGCCAACTACAGAATCAATACCGTGTCTCCATTTGAGAACTACATGACTTTACACTCTTGGGCAATATTGCATCAGTTCTCTTGTCTGACGTCACTGCAGGCAGTAGAGATTCTCAAACCTTGGTGAGCAACACAATTCCCTCCACATATCAGGTTACATATTTGCAACAAGGACCAATCTTGATTCAACACCAAGCTGCTGTAGGGCTCAGGGGCTCAGGAGGAGATAAGAGGGCAGGGAATTAGTTGTAGCTAATCTGGTTGGAAGTACCTACAAGATCAATTTAATGCATCAAAAATTGTTGGAAAATAATAAATATGCTACGAAAATTCACAAGCAATGCTTTTGATGGAGACCTTGTACGAGTATTACAGTTATTACATTATTGTTATGCAAGAAACCATAGAAGTTCATAGTGTTGTCATTTAGTTTCAACTAATTTCTAGTAAAGGTTTTAACTCTTAGCCTTATGGCCTAACAGAGATGCAGCTGACATTTAGTGTGGACAAATTCCAGTAACAAAGATAAACAGGAGGCAAATGAACATGACACATGCAAAAAAAAGTAAAGCCTCATAATCCCTGATGACTTGAAAATCGTGATTGTCAGAATATTCATTTCACAACAGATAACATATGGAAGATTTGTTGGACAACATATAGACGTATAGCGTAATGATATTCCCCAAAAATCAAGGATATGGTGATACTAATTGAAAATAATAAAGCAACATTTTGCTTTTGAGAATGCAAAATAATTCCCTATTCTTTATGTGAAACCTTTTTTTTGCAAGGGAATGAGACAATTGTATATGTAGCACTCAAAAAAATGTGCAATTGTGGGTACTGGATAAGACAGAATGGATCACAATTGCAATTTTATTTTCTCAAGAGAAAAATGTGCACTTGTGTTTTCTCAAGAAAAAAGTGCAATTGTGCACCTGCCATTCTATTTTTTAATTGAAAATAATAGGACCATCCTGTCATTCCATTCATCAAATTTTCTCTGGTGCCATTGCAATCATGGGTAGGGTTTTTAACCACTCGAGAAAGTTCAACAGGTTTGACCATGGTCAAATGACCACACTACGCTTAATAGAAACAATGTGTTGTAAAAAAGTAAAAGTCAGACCGCTAAGTATTGAAACAATTCCTGAATGTAGAATGTGGGCTGATGTGCGGACCTGGAAATTTTGGGCTGAAATTAGTCCACTTATGTGCATTAGAAATTTAAAAAAATGTACACTTAAAGTAGTTGTTTTAGATCCTCTCAGTACAGCATACACATGGAGGTTTTTGTGGCCAAAAACTGGAGGTTCACAATCCCAAATGTATATACCTAACAACATAGCAGATTTTGTTAAAACATGGAAGTGTGTTTTTTTACCTCATCTCAGCATTTTCCACCTTAAAGGTTGTTTGGGCATTTCATAAAAATTAGTATGCAGCAGTACCAGCTAAACCTATAATTGATCTCTTCAAACTCCGCTTGTACTTTTTGAATTTCAATTTCAGCAAACTCTAGTGGAGTATGTAAATTTTTTCCAAGTTTCATTTACCCTAGTCGTATCAAGGGGATATTTAGAAGTACCAAAGGCATATCGGTACTGACATGTATTATAGATTGTGGTACATGTACAGGAGCTTGGCAGTGGGCCCAATTTCAGGAATAAACAATAGCTGTTGGAACTGTTGGAAATTATACAATTAATCATGGTCTTTTTGAATGATCAGTTGCTACCTATCCATTAAATCTAAGCATAATGACCTAATGAGCATCATATACTTAAGAAACACATAGGGAATGACAGCCGAGATGCATCGCACAGGTCCATAAAAAGCTAATGGTGAGCATCATGATCACAGTAATTATAGTCAGTGTCACACACTAGAAACGTTGAGTGATGAACCAGTCACAGGGAACAATCAAACACGGAGTGCAAAGCTACAATTGTGGATCAAAACCTGAGTTTCTTGTCAATGGACTTCTTTCTGAAGGAGCATCAGAACTTAGGTCGATGATTGGCTCTGCACTGTTTGGTTCTGCAGCATGGACCAAATTTACTGTTAATTTGAGTTCCTCATATACTGAAAAGGGGGGATACTGTTCGATGCAAGATCAACTATTTAACTAACCTTGGCTTGTAATACTTTCTGGCTTTCACTGAAATACTGATTAGGATGATTAATTCCAGTGTCACATGAGACATTGTGAGTTGCCTCAAAGGTCAATGTGCAAGCTAGCTGCATGTTTCATGCATCAGATGATTTGGTTAGTCAAATGATAAAGGACTGCTGAATGGTACTAGGACCATGAGATAAAGTACCTGGTAATGCCTGTTCTTCACTTTATCCAGTATCCCTTCCAAAGCATTTCCACTGATTCCCATATTGTTGAGAGCCGCTCTCAAGTTCTCCTCGCTACAAATACAGCCCAAAGGAAAAGGTAAAAACGCATGAAACTAAGATTAGGTAATAAGGTAGCTGTGCGGACATCTCTGCAAAGGCGCCAGTTGGCATAATAGTTGGTTCACATTCATTAGTTCATCACACATGACATCCACAGGCCTCAACAATATGATTCACTTTATTGAGTTAAGGAAATGTTAAATTGACCTTGTACTTGGCAATAATGCACTTTTGGTTGCTTCTGTTTACAATCTTAAGCTTTGTAAAAAGAATTGCAACTCGGAATGATATTGTGCTGTTCAAATCCCATGTCATCAAATGACACCACACCTAGACCTCAAACTTCAGGAATTATTCAGAAAAATTACAGGATTTTCTTGGTTTCAAGATGTTTTCATTTGGGCAACCCAAGAATTTTAACATGCAGAATACAGGGCGACTGTATTCTCACATACCTTGAAGACACTGTTGGGCTACTAACGCTTAAAGAAAGTTCAGAGCAAACCACAAACACAGAAGTGTTTATCTACTCTGTTAAGTACATGAAAAGACACTATGAATGAGACTATACCCAAAATGCCGATAAGGGCAACCATGGTGATCACCAACACCAGGCGTCGCAGCGATGATCTTTTGGCATGAATATGGGGTGTAATCCTGGAGCAACAAATTGTAAAGAGTTAGTAGTTTCACCACAAGAAATAGTAAGAGTTCTTAATAACTCAAATACCCTTGGAAAATGTGCACTGGGAGCAACTTACGGTTCTTTTTCCTTCTTTTCCATATATGTGTCTTATACTATAAGCATATTCCTTGTCAAACCGCTCAGAGCCAACCTTATCCAGAAAATATCCAAATCAGTGAAGCAGTAGAAACTGCACTTACTTCAACCATGCGGTTCAAGGGATATTATTGTTCAATGTCAAACTTATATCTGAATAACTCAATGAACAGCAGTACAGGTAAGAGTGCAGTAGGTAGTCCTACAAAATGTCGGGCTAACACAACTTCAACAGCATAAAGGCATTAAGGGATTAAGGCACTGATAAAGGTTTCCCTGATCTTTCTCAAGAATAAAGATGTATATTCATTCTCTAGAAAAGTTAGGTACCTTTTGAGAGAACTCCGCTCTAAAGAATGCAAGGGCATCCTCCAACTTTAGCCCAGCACCCTGAATCATGAGTTTTGGAAATTACATTAATGTGACATAAATAAAATAAATTACTGATGTTCACAAAATTAATATTTAGTCCAAGTTGTTTATTACCTTAAGGAAAAGACCAAACTGCATTCTACCCCCATTCTTGAGATGATGGTTTTCTCTCAACTTCAAAAGAAAAGCAAACACTAAGTAACTGATCAAAAGGAAAATACACGTACGCAGCTTTTAAGGTGCCTTACTTTCTCTAGCATGTGGCGCATACAAAGAGGGAAAGAAGTTCTAGACAGCTGATCAATATCCTTCGGAGAAATCTCAGCAGAATCACTAGTCTGTAGACAATAGAGTTTTAGCCCAAAAAATGTTGAGGAATCCAGCAACGTCAGCAATGGAAAGAACAACTTGCAAAGCAAGTATAGACACAACAATATACCTGAGAGTAATCAGGTCCAAAATATGCATTGCTTAATGCCTCAACAATCTGTTACAAGTAAAATATGCATCGTCAAATTTGTTACAAGATTAGTGGAAAGATAAGTGGGGCTGGCACACTGGTACTCACAGGAGTCAGCCTATCCTTTTCTTGTTCCTTAATGCTCGTCGTCCATTTCCTATAAATTAAATTATTTCACTTATAGGGCACACAGCAATTGAACTGTTGTAAAAGAACAAACAGCATAATAGATATTTAAGTATATCGCCTAAAACCAAAAGAAAACGTTCCTACTACAAGATAAGCAAACACACTTTTCAAAACAATAGATATCTGAGAAAAAAAGGCTACTATTTACCTATTCGTCAAAACTAGTGCCTTCGAGATATTGCAGCGGAATTGGGTAACCACCAGTGAAACAACCTGAATATTTAAACAGATGTTTAGAATGGACATGAGACAAAAATGGAAGTTTTTATTCTCATGTTAAGAGCAAACCTGACTCATCGCGACATAAGCATAGCCTTTTGAAATGAAAACTCGGCGGCTGCCAACAAGATCTGGGACTTCTTCAAATGGTACCTTAGTTGGGGTTAAACACGATGTAGTTAGATTGCTTAATCAAAAGAAAAAATATGAACTTTAATACTACAGTAGATTGGTGCACATACCTTGAAGAACACAGATTCAACTGCAAAAAGAATGTACAAAATGTTAGCTGCTAAGCTGACTAATATAGATACGTATAACAAAACATAATTCTAGATTCTACTCGAAAAGCACAAAGAGTAAGTAAAAGAATAATGATGAAAACGATTATTTTCTCATTTTCGGAAAGGAAGGGAAAGCCTCCCAGCCTCTGCATCCCTGAATGCACACAGCCATATATTACTCCCTCCGATCCATATTACTTGCCACTAAAATGGATGTATCTACACCTAAAATGTGTTTAGATACATCTATATTAGTGTCAAGTAATATGAATCAGAAGAAGTATTATTATTACTGAGAAAACTCCAAGCAACAAATCCAAGCATAGACAGGCCTCACGGCGGCTATCTTCTCCAACATCTACCACAGACCTGTTGCCGGAGATCTCTACCAGTAGAACAACACGGGACATAACAATGAGCATGGTACTCCAAAACAACACCTTCAAGAGGGATCGCCACCAGAGGTAGAAGTATGGGCAGTTTCACATTCTAATCCTACACATAACAAATACATTTCCTTTTGACAGATTCTACAAGTTTAATCCTGGTGGTCTACAACTGTTTCATTACCTTAAGCCCTTAATCATGATTTCACAACAAGCAAATAATGAAAAATTAGAATCTGAGGCAACTTATTTTGTTTTTTTTTTTGAACAAGATAAGGGCCTAGAAGGCCCCAGAGGTTCCATTATATCACACATGGCAGGTACAAATTACAAGGAGGTCCTATGGCATCTATTGCACAGAGAAACCATAAATTGAAGAAAGGCCCTCCAGAAATTACAACAAGCACCCTGAGACAAAAAGTAGAAACGCGATCAGGTCCCCGGATGCCTCCGCCACCAATCGCCGGCGTCCTCCAGGCGTCGCCGCCGAGGAGCAAGGGCCAGCTGCTCGGGAGCCCCCTTCCGACGAAAATCTGCTGCCGCGGTCCACCACCCTCCTGCGGGGAACAAATCACTTCGCAGGGGAGAGGCTTCGAGCACCCGCGACGGGGACAGATCATGGCCTCCTCATCGGAGGTTGCAAACTCTCGTGTGGTTGAGCTCGAGAAGATAGCACCCTTCAGGCAGCAGCCTGCCCCAGATGGCGACCTCATCAACTTCTCCTCTCCTTCCAGCACCTCCATGGCGAGACAGAGAGAGGAAGAAGATGCAGATCGACCCCATCCAACAGCAGAGCTGGACGAACCTGGATCTTGTCGGAGCAGAGAGAGATCTTCCGCATCCCCGCTCTCCCTCGCCTCCAAGGCCGGCCGAGAGAAGGGCCGCAGCAAGATACACCAAGATCTCGCCTTTCTCCTCCTCGCCGCCGCGGCCGGCCAGGAGAAAGATCTCATCTTGGCCTCCACAGCGCCAGCAGAGATCCACCGCCGATTTATTGAGGATGGTGGCTCTGCTCCTCCTTCCGCCGTCCTCCAGCCATAGGAGCACGAGCAGCAGCAGGACCAGCCCTACAAGGCACTGGATCTGGCGTGGATCCAGGCCACCACCACCACTACAGGGCATACGCCCAGAACACGGCATAGAGCCGGAAAACTACAAGAACCCTAAAGGAGAACCTACCCTAACTACTCCGGCGCGTCACCGCAACCTACTCCGGCCGGCTATTCCGGCGGAGAGGCCTTGGATCGGCCCGGTAAGAGGAGGAGGGAGACTAAGAACTGTAGCTGGGCGAGAGCTCGACGGGGGGAAATGAGCGGTTATGGATATCATCAAATCAGGCAACTTATTTTTGTAACTCTTTCTAACTACTTGCTAAGACATAAATCTTAAGTGAAATAAGTGATGCAAGCAGCAGCATATTCTGAGCTGGATATGTGTTCCGTACCACTTGCAGACTGACCAATGGAACGTGCAACTTGGCTTAACTTGTCTTTCACAGCCTAAAGCATGGCAACAAACATTTCATTAATGTGAAGCATCAAGATCCAAGTGCTCAGCACAGTTCCATAAGTGTCCATATGCATACCTCGAATTCTGAGTGTGGCAATGCTTTGTATGGAAGCTGAAACTCACTCATAAGAAGCCTCTGAAAGGCACAGAGTGGAACAAACAATGGTTAAGACATAAATTATTCTTTTCATTTGCTACAATTAAGTGTAGATAAAGAGGAAGCACCTGTGTATCAGGACTCTCAAGGCGAAAACGATACCGAAAGAGTGTAGTCTCCATGGAGAGAAACCACTTACGTAATTCTTCCCTACAAGGTGGTATAAATATAGATTTTTTATAAGTTGGTCAAAACACTAAGCAAGCCACCAAGCATATGAAGACGCAATGTAAGTGCAAGAATGTTAAACGCACGTTCTGCAGTAAACAAGACGGAGCACAAAGTGAGATATTATGTCCTTGTTCAAAGTCTCTGCTGGATCCTGGTGCCTCATGTGTCCCTTCCACAACTCGCTGACCTAAATCTCATAAAATTTCAGTTTTAATCATTCCCATCCACGTACATATGCTAAGTACATAGCTAGGGCCCAGAATTTTTTACCCTAATAATGCATCCATTCAAAGGACAAATCAACACTTACAACTTGAAATTAAACCAGAGTAAATTTTAGAAAGACTAAATTTACCCCTTATCTTCATGAATAAATTGTCAAATATGGAAAATTCTGGAAGTAATTTGATTAAACAAAAGTAAAATTAGCATGAAAAAATACAATCCCCCCGTGCCAGCTTGGAAAACATTGTGAAAAAAGCTGAAAATACTGCACATCCACAAGTGGTGACTGAGTTCAACTTAGATATTATTCATATCTCTAACCAAATCCAACTGAGAGCAAGGTCTACAGACCACCAAATACCCTAATACTTTCATTTACTTCTGCTGAATCTGCGCTAAAATGCACGAAATGTAGTTGTCCCCCCAAAAAGGGCTCAACGAAGCAAGACAGAATGGCTAACCAATTTCTCCATCTCCTCCGGCCTCTTCCCCCGCGATAGCCCATCCGAGATCCCCTTCAAGACTAACCAACACAGCACATAAAAATCCAATGTTGTACTAACTGTCAATAGTCAGATCTATGAAGTGCGCTGGAGCGGGAACGCAAAAGGCCTAGCGAAACGAGGTCAGGGCAACGTACCTCGGAGGCGGTCGATGGCGAAGAGCTCGAATTCCTCCAGCCGCACCTCCAGCTGTGGCGCCACCCGGTAAGTTGGCAGGCCCCCCGCGCCGCTGCCTCCGCCGCTGGCGGCTGCTGCCGCCGCTGCGAGCTGCCTTTGGGATCGCACAATCTCCATGGCGGTGAGGTTTGGTTCGAATATCCGAGGAAGCGAGTCTCTCTCTCTCTGTCTGTGTCTGGGGGGAGGGGCGGCGGGAGATTGGAGAAGGAGAAGGGGGATTGGGGATTTTTCTTCAGGATTTGGCGGGAAATGGGTGTGCTGTTCCCGCGGCTAGACAATTGGCTTTTTCAACCCGGGACTAGGCCTTTCCTTCATGCTTTAGGCCCAAAATGCCTGGGTATTTTCCATTATACTAAAAAAAAATTGTACTCCCTTCGGTTTTCTAAAAAAAAACTTCACAATTTTTCCTTTAGATATTAATGAATCTATAGCTAAAAATATATTTATACCTCCATATCTAGACAAAGCTGGGAATTTTTTATAAAACAGGAGAGACTATTTGATAACCACCCACAAGGCTGGTCATTTATTTTGCGGACCGCGAGTTATCGCACACTATTGGTCTCAAGTTGCTTGCAATTCCTCTAAGGCTAGAAGCCGCTTAGAGCATCTCCAGTTGAGTCTCCCAAAACATCCCCAGACGTCGTCGAATCGAGCATTTAGGGAACGTGTTTTGTTCGTGTTGTGTTAGGGGACGTCGCTCCCCAGCCGCATCCCCCAAACTTTTTTATAGGATTTTCGAAAACACAACCATTTATTAAATATAGCATACAAATAAATATGTTTTCCAAAATTGTTTTCAAATTAAAATACAACAAACAATAAAACAACTAAACAAATGTAATAAATAGAGCTAGATCGAGGCGCCGCGGTATTTGCTGATAATCCTTTGATTCTCCACATATGCTTAACGAGATCATTTTGAAGTTGCCCGTGAACATTGCTGTCATGGATCTCTGCGTGCATGGCGAGGAAATCAGCAAAATTTGCAGGCAACTCATGATCAACCTCCGAGGGTCCTGACACTCATAGGGACCAACATGTCTCCTGACATGATTCTTGCGGCCATCCTCGATGGTCATGTTGTGCATGATCACATAAGCCTGCATCACCTCCCACATTTGATCGTGAGACCAGCTTAGAGCATGGTACCGGATAATTGCAAATTGAGCTTCAAGCACACCAAATGCCCGCTCGACATCCTTCATGCAAGCCTCCTGTCACGAAGAAAAGTGGCAATTCTTCTCACTTGATGGAGCTGGGGTTATTTTGACAAAAGTGACCCATTTTGGAAATATATCATCGGCTAGATAATAGCCTTTGGTATATTCGTGGTCATTGATCTTATAGTTGCATGGTGGAGCATGACCTTCCACTAGTTTGTTGAACACCGGATACTGCTGCAACACGTTGATGTCATTGTGTGATCCCGCCATGCCAAGGAAAGAATGTCAAATCCATAGGTTATAATTTGCCACAACTTCAAGCCCCACACTACAATATCCATGATGCCCTTTGTATATACCTTGTCAAGCAAACGGGCAGTTCTTCCATGACCAGTGAATGCAATCGATGCTTCGAAGCATCCCAGGGAATCCTCTCGTAGCATTTTGTGTCATGATCCTTGCAGTCTCTTCTTCAGTTGGCCCTCTCAATTAGTATTTGTCAAACTTTCCCACCACAGCTCTGCAAAACTTGTACATGCACTCAATGGCAGTAGACTCACTCATGCGAAGGCAGTCGTCCTGTGTATCAGCAGGTGCTTCGTATGCAAGCATCCTCATGGCAGTGATGCACTTCTGAATCGACGAGAACCCGGCAACGCTTACAGCGTCGCGCTTGAGCTTGAAGTAGGGGTCGAACTCTCGAACATCGTGCGGGATATTCATGAAAAATCCCTTGCTCGTCCTATACCGGAGCCGAAAATTGTCGGTATGTGTTGTGTCATCTGCGAAGTAGTCGTTGTGCAGCATGGTATGCCCCTCCATCCTCTGTCGGGGCTTCGACTTCTTTCTCCCCGACCTTGATCCTCCGCGGTGCGGCCTCTTCCTCTTCTCCGCCTTGGCATCAAGCATGTCCTGGAGGAACGCGGTGATCAGCAAATGCTCCCGGGTGTCGTTGTCGAAGGCTTGCTCATCCTCCAGCAGTCGGACAAGCATCGTGTCGTTGCTATCCATGTCTGAAGCAAAATTAATGGTTAAAATTTAGCCGCGGTAGACGAGGCAACGAAGAGTGGCCTATCGCGCCTACCTGACAAGGCATCGAACACCTTAAGTGCGCGGAGGTGGGGTGGATTTGACGCCGCGTTCTGGGATGCGTTGGCGAAGCGGCGGCGGCGAAAAAGCCGGCGAGAGAGCTAGCCGCAACAACGGTGCCCGACTCAAAAGAGATATGTCGTCAAAACGGTCGGCAAATCGAGCGGCGGCGGAGAGGTGGTAGGCGTGGGAGGGAAGGCGCGACGAGAAATAAAAGGCACGAACCAACGGTTATGGAAGTGGTCGTCGACAGGTGGGATCCCGCCATACTTTTCGTTGTGTCCGGCGTGCCCGGAGCGTCTGTTGAGCGCGGTGTTGATGAAGGAGAATTTATGCGCAACGTTGAGTGGAACCCCAAGAGGAAGGTATGATGAGCACAGAAGGAAGTTTTCCCTCAATAAGAAACCAAGATTTATCGACCAGTAGGAGAAAAACGTTCTCTCCCGTGGTGTTGCGAACCAACTCGTGGCATGGCGCACTGCCGGCGTCAGCAGCAACGTGGAGACCTGCACACAAAAAACCAAGTACTTTGTCCCCAACTTCCAGCGAGGTTGTCAAGCTCATTGGTTTTGCTGAAAACAAAGGATTAAACGAACTGTGTGGAAAAAGAATTGTTTGCAGAGAACAGAACAGGAAATGTTGTAGAAGATTGCAATTAAAAGAAGAAGGATTGGGGTCCACAGTTCACTAGAGGCGCCTCCCCAATAAATAAATATGTTGGGTAAACAAATTACAGATGGGCAATTGACAAACAGAGATTCTACGTTAGTGGTTGATGCAAAATAAATGCTATGAAAGTATGCGGGCATTACAACAATATACATATACCGTAATATAACTGCATCTATGAATAATAATCCACCTTCAGGATTGCATCCGCGACACCCTCCAGTATTAAGTTGGAAGCAACGGACTATCGCTTTAAGCAATGTGTGTAAAGTAAACGATGAAACTACCCTTGAATAGACCGATGTTTTCTCCCTAGTAGCAATAGCACAGCTACAACTGTAGAGAACAAGGTCACTTCCCATGGTTAAATAGAGGCATTCTCATAAGAGATTGAGGATTTGTCCAACTAAAACTTTCACCATGATACATGGCTTCGGTTAGCGACCCAATGTTCTTCTCTAACAAAAATGTATACTCAAACTATTTTGCATGGATAATCTCCTTCATTTCAGACAAGATGAACATGCATAGCAACCCACATGATATTCAGCGGCCAAGCACGCTGAGGTGTCCCCAGTATTTCAATGATTATCACACAACAAGCAACTTAAAAGAGCTGCTGTTACACAAGGAACACACGCTAGGCACAGTAGTCATTTTTTACTACTTTCCCATGAGCAACAAAAATATAATACTTTGAAATTTAAAGGTAGCACATGAGCAAACTATTATGGAATGGCAATGAAATACCACATATAGGTAGATATGGTGGACACTTTGGCATATTTGGTTTTTGGTGGTTGGATGCATGCTCATACAAATGGAGGCTAGAAAAAGACCGGGTGCGACCAAATAAGAGAGCATAATAGCCATAATCATGCACATCGACAAAATATATTAATCGAAGCTTTAAGTGATACACAAGTTGCAAACTAAATGATCATAGAGGCAAGAATTGACTAGAATCTAGTCATAACATGTTGCAAAACATGTGCCAATTCGACCCAAATAAAAAACATTCGCAGGAGATAATATATACCACAATATTATGCTTTTCTATTGTATGCTAAAAACAATGCATGAAACCTTCAATGGCACAATAAACACTCTCAGTATTTGAGACTAATCATAATGAAAACATAATTAACAAGCTCATCATGAGAATAACATCTAGCAAGATATGCAAAAATAACTATGTCACAGTTTAAAAATGTTTCCATTTGCATCACATACACATAAAAAAATTCATGCTTACAACGCCAACCAAATGAAACCAAAAAACTCTCATATATAAAAAACAAGTAAATGTCCAGAGAGCTATTGAAACTCAAATAAATGTAAAAGTGGAGTGTGTCTCTCTCCAACGCAAAATGCATACTAGTGGAGCGTGTCTCACTCCAAAATAAACATGCAAAACAGCGGAGCGTGTCTCACTCCAAAGTAAATATGCAAAGCGGTGGAGCGTGTCTCACTCCAAAGTAAACATGAATGATGGGATCCAACTTTATTGAAAGTAAACACACAACAAAAAGTAAAAAACGCTCCAAGGATAACACATATCACATGAAGGAATAAAAATATAGCGTGTTGAAAAATGACCTGGTGCTTTTTGTTGATGAAGAGGGGATGCCCAAGGCATCCCCAAGCTTTGACGCTTGTACTTCTTGGATATTTCTTGGGGGGTCCAGGGGACATCCCCAAGCTTGAGCTCTTGTCCATGCTTTATATTATTGCATCATTCTTCTCTCCCTACACTTGAAAACTTCCTTCACACAAAACTCAGCACAATTTATTAGCAACATTAGTGCAAATAAAAATATATCAAACCAGCAAGGCTTCAGTAATGGTACATATCAAACACTCATTTTTTATGGGATTCGTAGCATAGAAAACAAAAAAAATCCGACCGCAAGAACGAATAACAAGCCAAGATGCAATCTAGAAGATGGTAGCAACGAGAAGATCATGAGACTAACCCTCGAAGATTTCCAAAACCTACGAGATTAGATCTCATTGTTGTTGTAGTCGATCACTTGCCGCTTTCAAAAGCGCGTAGAAGATCTTGGTGCCACGGTCGGGCAGCACCTCCGTACTCGATCACACGTTCGGTGTTGATGACGACGTCCTTCTCCCTATTCCAGCGGGCAGCGGAAGTAGTAGATCCTCCTCGGAATCCCGACAGCACAACGGCGTGGTGTCGGTGGCGGTGGAGATCTCCGGCAGGGCTTCGCCGTAAGCACTACGGGAGAGAGGTGGAGGAGGGAGGTATGTTAGGGTTTGGAGAGAGGGGTGGCTAGGGCACCGGCCAGGGGTGCCCTAGGTGGTGCGGCCAAGGCTGGCTTGCCCCTCCCTCTCCTCCTCATTATATAGGTGGAACCACAAGGGTTTGCCCAAAGTCTTCGAATAAGACCCCAATTCAAAAACTGCCATATGGACGAAACCTAGGGGGTCAGAGACTCTCCCCTCCCCCCCTTGCTTGGCCGGCCAAGGAGGTGGAGTCCACCATGGACTCCACCGTCCCACTTGGTTGCCTGGTTAGGGTTGGTGGAGTCCAATCGGGACTCCACCTTCCATGGTGATTTCTTCCGGAAAGTTCTAGAACATTCTAGCGCCTTCCATAAATGCACCGGATCATTTCCAAACTTGGAAAGTGACTTCCTATATATGAATTTTATTCTCCGGACCATTCCGGACCTCCTCGTGATGTCCTGGATCCCATCCGAGACTCCGAACAAATATTCGAACTCCATTCCATATTCCATATCTACTTAAAACGACATCAAATCTTAAGTGTGTCACCCTACGGTTCGTGAACTATGTAGACATGATCAAGACTCCTCTCTGACCAATAACCAATAGCGGGATCTGGAGATCCATAATGGCTCCCACATATTCAACGATAACTTAGTGATCGATTGAACCATTTACATACGATATCGATTCCTTTTGTCACGCGATATTTTACTTGTCCGTGGTTCGATCATCGGTATCTACATACCTTGTTCAACCTCGTCCCCGACAAGTACTCTTTACTCGTACCGTGGCATGTCATTTCTTATGAACCATTCATATGCTTGCAAGCTAATCAGACGACATTCCACCGAGAGGGCCCAGAGTATATCTATCCGTCATCGGGATGGACAATATCCCACTCTTGATCCATATGCCTCAACTCATACTTTCCGAATACCTAATCCCACCTTTATAACCACCCATTTACGCAGTGGCGTTTGGTGTAATCAAAGCACCCTTCCGGTATAAGTGATTTACATGATCTCATGGTCGAAGGACTAGGTAACTATGTATCGGAAGCAAATAGCAAATTGAACTTAATGACGTGATATTATGCCACACTTATTTCGGTGTATGTCCATTATATCATTCACCTAATGACATAACCTTGTTATTAATAACATCCAATGTTCATGATCACGAAACCATGATCATCTATTAATCAACAAGCTAGTTATATAAGAGGCTTACTAGGGACTCCTTGTTGTTTACATAACACACATTGATACGTCTCCGACGTATCGATAATTTCTTATGTTCCATGCCACATTATTTATGATATCTACATGTTTTATGCATACTTTATGTCATATTTGTGCATTTTCCGGCACTAACCTATTAACGAGATGCCGAAAAGCTAGTTGTTGTTTTCTGCTGTTTTTGGTTTCAGAAATCCTAGTAAGGAAATATTCTCGGAATTGGACGAAATCAACGCCCAGGGGCCTATTTTCACACAAAGCTTCCAGAAGACCGAAGAGAAGACGAAGTGGGGCCACGAGGCGCCGCCACACTAGGGCGGCGCGGCCCAAGGGGGGGCCACGCGGCCCTAGCATGTGGGGCCCCCGTGCGGCCCCCTGACCTGCCCTTCTGCCTACATATAGTCTTCATCGCGAAACCCCCAGTACCGAGAGCCACGATACGGAAAACCTTCCAGAGACGCCGCCGCCGCCAATCCCATCTCAGGGGATTCAGGAGATTGCCTCCGGCACCCTGCCGGAGAGGGGAATCATCTCCCGGAGGACTCTTCACCGCCATGGTCGCCTCCGGAGTGATGTGTGAGTAGTTCACCCCTGGACTATGGGTCCATAGTAGTAGCTAGATGGTCGTCTTCTCCTTATGTGCTTCATTGTCGGGTCTTGTGAGCTGCCTAACATGATCAAGATCATCTATCTGTAATGATATATGTTGTGTTTGTTGGGATCCGATGGATATAGAATACTATGTTATGTTGATTATCAATCTATTACCTATGTGTTGTTTATGATCTTGCATGCTCTCCGTTATTAGTAGAGGCTCTGGCCAAGTTTTTACTCTTAACTCCAAGAGGGAGTATTTATGCTTGATAGTGGGTTCATGCCTCCATTAAATCTGGGACAGTGACAGAAAGTTCTAAGGTTGTGGATGTGCTGTTGCCACTAGGGATAAAACATCGATGCTATGTCCGAGGATGTAGTTGTCGGTTACATTACGCATCATACTTAATGCAATTGTCTGTTGTTTACAACTTAATACTGGAAGGGGTTCGGATGATAACCTGAAGGTGGACTTTTTAGGCATAGATGCATGCTGGATAGCGGTCTATGTACTTTGTCGTAATGCCCAATTAAATCTCACAATATTCATCATATCATGTATGTGCATTGTCATGCCCTCTCTATTTGTCAATTGCCCAACTGTAATTTGTTCACCCAACATGCTATTTATCTTATGGGAGAGACACCTCTAGTGAACTGTGGACCCCGGTCCATTCTTTTACACCGAATACAATCTACTGCAATACTTGTTCTACTGTTCTCTGCAAACAATCATCATCCACACTATACATCTAATCCTTTGTTACAGCAAGCCGGTGAGATTGACAACCTCACTGTTTCGTTGGGGCAAAGTACTTTGGTTGTGTTGTGCAGGTTCCACGTTGGCGCCGGAATCCCTGGTGTTGCGCCGTACTACATCTCGCCGCCATCAACCTTCAACATGCTTCTTGGCTCCTACTGGTTCGATAAACCTTGGTTTCTTACTGAGGGAAACTTACTGCTGTACGCATCACACCTTCCTCTTGGGGTTCCCAACGGACGCGTGTTGAACGGAAAGACATACGTCAACTACGCGTAGCACACATGTATCAATGTTTCGGTTAATACAATTATAGCATGGTATGCAAACATTTATCATAAACACAAAGATATATAATAACCACTTTATTATTGCCTCTTGGACATATCTCCAACAGTCTCACACTTGCATTAGAGTCAATAATCTAGTTTACATTTGTAAAGATATAACACCTTGGCCTTCTGGTGCTTATCATGTTTTGCTCACGAGAGAGGTTTTAGTCAACAAATCTGACACACTCAGAAACGTATGTATTTTGCAATTCATTTGCGTCTCAACGCATCACTCATTTTCCAAATGAGTCGGCATTAATCATATATGTTCAGTCTTCTGGTGGAACCTTAATTCTGCGGTCTGAAAAATGTCACTAATATTGTCATACACAATATAGCTTCAAAGTTCTGACACTATCAGAACTACACCAAGTTCAAAGAACTTCTCGACTTTAAACATCCTCAGTCATTGTCAAAACAATGACATACTCTGTCTTCGTTTGTAGAATCTGTCACAATATTTAGAACTCATCTAAATCTAGCATAGACATCTTCTAGCTCATTGTGCTACCTTTTAAACAACACTTAGCCTAATTGAGATTTGAAATTTTATTTTTATATGTGACCAAACTAATATCGGTGCAACACCTTATAGCGATTTGTTTGTCATTACCCATGCAAAACTATATATATCCTTGGTTCTTCTAAAGAACTCAGGGATATTCTTACTGTTGTCCAATGATCATCACATGAATCATTCTGGTATATGCTCCTAACTCTTTAGAGAACAGGACATCTAATTGCGTACATTTTATTCGTGATCTAAAATCACTCATGTGTTTTTACTCATTGAGTGTCAGATACACTCAAGTCTTGTTAAACCTTCACATGAAAAGAACACCTTCTTAATATATTATATTAAACTACTTCAATATTCATTCTATATACTTTAACTTAAACTTATTATGTGTTTCAATCTATCTTCATAGATCTTGACACTAAATACGTTTCAGTTCATGTCCTTTCATTGAAATAAATTCTCAATGAAACCTTTTTAATCAAGTATATAATTACATCATTTATAATGAATGATATGTCATCCACATATAATATTATAAATTTGTCTCAGCGCTCCCACTTAATTTCTTGCAAATGCAAGCATCTTCATCGTTTCTTATGAAATCAAAACTCTTTGATTATTTCATCCGGTGAAGATTCCAACTCCGTGATACTTACTTCATCCAGTGAAGTTTGTATACCTATCGAGTATTTCACGGACTGGCAAAACTCTCGGTTTGTATCTAGTATACATCCTTCATAGACACTTCTGGTAAGGAATGTATTTCTGCCATCCTACTATCATATCTCATAAAAGAAATATGTAGCGATTACTAGAATAATCCACATAGACTATAAGCTTGGCTACGGAAGATCTAATCTTATCGTAGTCAACTCTTTGAACTTTGTCGTAAACAACTTTTCAACAAGTCGAGCTTCTTCAAGGATATTACATCCAAGTCTATCAATTTTATAGATCCATTTACTTTCAAAAAGTATTCATCTATCTTGGATTTCATGGCGCATAGCCATTTAACAGAGTCAGGGCCCATCATAACTTCTTTGTATGTAGTTGGTTTATAATTGTTCAAAATCAATCCTTTGTCCATAAATCATTTATTTGATCACAAAGTAAACCACATCTCCAAGGTTCAATAGGTACTTTGATCTCCATGACTATAACACTTTGTAGACATGGGAGCCATGATCGCCGTGGCCGCTTCCGGAACCATTTCGATGCTGCGCTACTCTGATCATCATGCTCAGGTTCATGAACCTTATCAAGTTCCATTGTCCTCCCACTCAAATACTTTGCTAGAAAACAATTTCTTGGAAATAAGCAAGTAACATTAACAAACACTTTTGTCTTTTACTTCATAGTGGAAAGAATTCCCAATCAATTCTCTGGGATAACCAACAAAGACATTCATCTGATTTTGGTTGTAAAATTATTTACTTATGCTACACACACCAAAATTTAAGAAAGGATTGTTAGGGTTTATACCCATGCCATAACTCATATGGTGTCATTTCAACGGATTATGATGACGCTCTATTTAGTGTAAAAGCGGTAGTCTCTAAAGCATAATCCACAAAAATATAATGGCGTCAATTTATTTTATCTCATCATTAACCCAACAAGGTTTGGATACGTCTCTCGGATACTCCATCATCACTATGATATTCCAACAAACGTGAGTTGTAGAACAATTTCATAACTCTCTTAGATGTTCGCTAAAACTCGTAATTAGAATATTTCTACCATGATCCAATCATAGATATTTGAATTTTCTATTATGATGATTTCCACTTCATGCTGAAATTTATTTGAATCCATTCAAATGTTTCAAACTTCTTCCTTATTGAATAAATATATCCACATATATATAATAAATTCATTGTTGGAAGTTTTCATGAAGTAGAAGAATCTCCCGCACACAACTATGCCCAGTGTACCACATATATCATCATGTATGTTTCCACTAAGTCAGTTGCCCGTTCAACTTTTGGCCTAGAACGGTATTTCAGTCATTCTCTTTAGAAAAGATTTGCAAGTGCCAAACGGTTCACAAATCAAATGACTCCAAAAATCCATTTGCATGGAGTTTCTTCATGCGTTCCTTTCTAACATGACCTAAATGGCGGTTCTACAAATAAGTGGAATTCAAATCATTTGCCTCTATGGCATTTTAGCGTCAGTGTTATGCATGTGTGTTTCACCATTAAGATTTATAATAACTTATCTATCGTACATGGAGTAAGGTCATAATTTGAACAACTCATTGTTTTCATTTGACCAGAGCAAAATAACAATTATTAAGTTCTTTATTATAAATCTAAAGGGCTAGGTAGAATGCCAACGACAAACATAATAACACTTTATTTTTGTTCCAGACGAGCATTCCTACCATATTCCTTATCAGTCACTTAGCCATCATATTCTTGTATTGCGTTGTATTGTATGACATCTCATACCAACCAATCTGGTACAAATACCCAAGAACTTCATTGTGTGACCAATCAAAGAATACATTCATAACACGTGTATCCTCTATATACACCTGAGCTAGACTTTCTAGTTTTTTCTTTCTTTCTGCCAAAAAATCTTTTGTAGTTTCTCTTTTAGCTCTCCTCATTCTTAGAAAACATTTCACCTTCAATAACTTCTAGGTCCATTGGTCAAATACCAATAACCTTGAGGTTCTTACTTTGAAGTCGATCATCATATGACAAATGTTCCAGATTTCACTATTAGTAACTTTGTAATGTGATGAACAATTTCACTCATAATTTTATCCATCAAATCATGACAACTTTCCGAGACCATGTCTGTACATGCTAGGCTCGTAAAGTTTAACCTTAGTATTCACATGTGCAAATCTGGCTTGCACCCGTTGTATGCACACATAGAATCTATAACACCCGATCATCACGTGATGCTTCGAAACTATGAGTCTTAGCAACGGTGCATACTAAGGACGACCACTTCATGGATATGCGAATATCGTTAGTGCCCAACCAATAGGAGGATCGGGACGCCTAGCATCTTCAACCTTTGTACATTCCCATAAAACTTATGAATTTATGTAGTCTCACTAGATTATATTCTATCATCTTGCAATAAGTTCTTAGATATCACATATATATCATACCTCGCTTATTTCTGAAAACAAAATTTCCAGCTCCTTACTTTTCAAACGGATTTGAACTTCAAGTTTCACGGAGACAAGATGACTTTAGGTATTAATTGAAACCATTGCTCTTTGAATCAACAAAGTGAGGTTTACTAAAATTTTGCAATATGACTTAATCATATCTTGATTCTTTAACAATATGGTACCAATCCGTAAAGTTACTTGTCAGACTTAACAGTATTTCTATCTCAATTACAAGACTAGCGCACGGTAGATAACGGATGCCAATTCTACAAATTTAATTCAAAATACTATTCAGACTATGTTCATGATAATTAGTTCATATTTTAATCTAATTACTAATGAACTCCCGCTTAATACAACATCCCTCATAGTTGTTTAGTGGCACACGATCCATATCCACTACACCAAAACTAATCATCACGTGAGATGATGTAGCTTCAATGGTAAACATCAACATGTTGATCATATCATCCATATGACTCTTGTTCAACCTTTCGGTTTCCTGTGTTCCGAGGCCATGTCTGTACATGCTAGGCTCGCCAAGCAAACCCAAGTATTTCCGCGCGTGCAACATGGCTTACACCCGTTGTATGTGAACGCAGAATCTATCACATCCAATCATCACGAGATGCTTCAAAACGACGAACTGTGGCAATGGTGCATACGAGGGGAGAACACTTTATTATCTTGATATTAATGTGAGGGATCATCTTATAATGCTACCGTCATGATCTAAGCAAGATAAGATGCATAAAGGATTAACATCACATGCAATTCATAATATGTGATATGATATGGCCTTTCTTCTTGTGCTTTTGATCTCCATCTCCAAAGCACATGAGCATGATCTCCATCATCACCAGCATTGCACCAAGGTCCATGGCGCCTCTTCATGGTTGTCCATCACTTATAGCTACTATAACAACTACTTGAAATAAAGCTATTACATGATGAATAGACACGCAGGTCTTAAAAAATTTAAAGACAACCATTAGGCTCCTGTCGGTTGCCATAGTACAATAATGAACATCTCATACATCAAATATAATCATCATCACATCATGGCCATATCACATCACCAAACCTTGCAAAAACAAGTTAGACGCCTCTAATTTGGTTTGCATATTTTACGTGGTTTAGGGTTTTCGAGTAAGATCCAATCTACCTACAAACATGAACCATGATACGTCTCCAATGTATCGATAATTTCTTATGTTCCATGCCACATTATTGATGATATCTACATGTTTTATGCATACTTTATGTCATATTTATGCATTTTCCGGAACTAACCTATTGACGAGATGCCGAAGGGCCAGTTGCTGTTTTCTGCTGTTTTTGGTTTCAGAAATCCTAGTAAGGAAATATTCTCGGAATCGGACGAAATCAACACCGAAGATCTTAAAATTCCCGGAAGCTTCCAGAGCACCGAAGAAGGGCCAGAGGGGAGCCAGGGGGCCCCCACCCCACAGGGCGGCGCGGCCAAGGGGGGGCGCCCCCCTAGTGTGTGGGCCCCCTGTGGCCCCTCCGACTCCGCCTATTCGCCTATTTAGTCGTCCCTGACCTAAATCCTCGACCCCGTTCGACGAAACCAGAGAAAACCATCCAGAGCCGCCGCCACATCGCGAAACTCCAATTCGGGGGACAGAAGTCTCTGTTCCGGCACCCTGCTGGGACGGGGAATCGCCCCCGGAGTCATCTCCACCGCCGTCTCCACCGCTTTCTTCACCGCCATCGCTGTCTCCATGATGAGGAGGGAGTAATCCACCCCCGAGGCTGAGGGCTCCGCTGTAGCTATGTGGTTCATCTCTCTTTATGTGATCTAGTTGAATATCATCAATGTTCTACTCTAGTGATGTTATTAAAGTAGTCTATTCCTCCTCCACGGTGTAATGGTGACAGTGTGTGCATCGTGTAGTACTTGGCGTAAGGCTATGATTGTGATCTCTAGTAGATTATGAAGTTAACTATTGCTATGATAGTATTGATGTGATCTATGCCTCCTTCATAGTGTGATGGTGACAGTGTGCATGCTATGTTAGTTCTCGATGTAATTGTGTTGATCTATCTTGCACTCTAAGGTTATTTAAACATGAATATCAAATATTGTAGAGCTTGTTAACTCCGGCATTGAGGGTTCGTGTAATCCTACACAATTAGTGGTGTTCATCATCCAACAAGAGAGTGTAGAGTAGTCCTATTATGTGATCATTGTTGAGAGTGTGCACTAGTGAAAGCAGGATCCCTAGGCCTTGCTTCCAAGCATTGAATCTCCGTTTGTTTACTGTTTTGTTGCATGTTTACTCGCTGCCATATTTTATTCAGATTGCTATTACCACTCATATCCATCCATATTACTTGTATTTCACTATCTCTTCGCCGAACTAGTGCACCTATACATCTGACAAGTGTATTAGGTGTGTTGGGGACACAAGAGACTTCTTGCTTTGTGGTTGCAGGGTTGCTTGAGAGGGATATCTTTGACCTCTTCCTCCCTGAGTTCGATAAACCTTGGGTGATCCACTTAAGGGAAACTTGCTGCTATTCTACAAACCTCTGCTCTTGGAGGCCCAACACTGACTACAAGAATAGAAGCACCCGTAGACATCAAGCACTTTTCTGGCGCCGTTGCCGGGGAGGAAAGGTAAAAGGTACTCACACTCCGGATCTCGGCTACTAAGCTATTTTCCAGCGCCGTTGTATCATGAACCTTTTAAAGAGGCTTGCATAAAGGATGAAATTGTTGTTAATGATTGCAATAAACATGCTCAAACTCCTAAGACTTCCTATAAGCATGTTAATTTTTGTGGAATGCATAGACCTTGTGGAATTAATCAAGTCGAAGATGAATGTCGTCGTGGTGAACGAGCAGATGCCATAGGATGGCTTAGATTGGGGCCGAATGGACGCTAGAGGATTCGGGGGAGGGTTTGTGATCAGGTGGGATGAACTTCCGGATGGTTTCCTCAAAAACTTGGCCAAGGCCAGAGGTTGAAGAAGAAAGACACAAGGAAGAACTCGCTCTAGATCACCATATTCATTGATTCTCACAAGTTACAGGTTTGTGGTTCGTGCCTTGCTACTGTCGTGCGTCTATGTCTCTCTCTGTTGCCCGCTCGTCAGGAGGGCTGCCCCCTCTCCTTATATAGGGGAGAGGGTGGCTTACAGTGCAAGAAACCCTAATGGCATCTTTGACTAGACAAACTACTTTACAAAGCTACTTTACAAAGCTACTTTAATCATAGATGACACCGGGGTCTTCTTTAATCAGGGAGCCTGACGTCCTCCGGCTTCTTTCTCCGTCATCTTCTTCTTTATCGTCAGCCCTTCGTTTAAAGCTACTTTGCTTAGCTCATCTTTGTCTTCTAGCTCTGGAGAGGATCTTTGACCAGTCTTGCCGACAAGCTCTTCTTTCCGGTGGCCCGGTACCTTTTCTATCCGGTTCCGGTATCCCTCCTCTGAGGATACCGGCTTAGCCTGTTCAGCCAAACGCCTATCTTAGACTCCGGCATGAACATTCAACCGGTATCCTGATGGCTCAAACCATCCGGTTTGGCATGCCTTTGGCATACCGGGGGTCATCCCCCCAACATTAGTCCCCGAAGCTGGTATAGTCTGGCGGATCCTATCCAACAGACCATGCCAGGTTCTCATGTCTTTGGATACCGGTTTAATCCATCCGGCGTTGGGCTCGGATCCGGCATCCTTGCCCGGAATTTCCTTACCTTTCTTTGCAAGTCATTCTCCGGTATCTTTTCTTCCGGTATCTTAGTCATTTAACGCCTCCTCGGCGAAGTCAAGAATATCTTGGGCCCCGCGCCTGACAGAGACATGCGCACTGTGACTGACGCGCCAGTGTCAGTTGTCACTTCGCTTCGACTCCCGCGCGCCCATTTAATGCACCGCTGCGGATCCCACTAGCCGTTTTGGATCCCGTGTGTGCCTCCGTGTGGCCTCCTATTTTCTCGCGTGTACCTCTCCGCCACGTGGCGGCCCATGGTGCGAACCGCCGCGGGCCGCGAGGCGAACCGCCGCAGCCCAGCGGTTTTCAGCCCACCTCCTTTCTTCTTTATAAGCGCAACCGCCGCTCCTTCTTCCTCTTCTCGCATTCTCCACTTCCTCGCGCATAGTGCTCATCGCCTCTGCGCCTTCGCCGTTCTCCGTCCGCCGTTGCCTGCTTGAGCTCCGTCGTCCGGCGAACTCACGCCGCACTTCCGCCGGACTTCGTCGCGCGGGAACCTTCTCCAGCGCCCTCACCGCATCCGCTGCATTCGCGCTTCCTCAAGTTCTTCCTCACCTCGCCGTCGGCGGACTTCCTCGCCGGCCGCAGGCTCACCGTATCTCCGGCGAACCTCTTCTTTTGCGACTCCGCCGCCTCAGGTTAGGCCCGATGCACCTCTTTCTCTTCTCTTCTTGCATTTTAGATCTTGGGGGCGGTAGAGTATTTATCCCTTCTTTATTTTGCTTTTCCTCTTACTCGTAGATCTTCGCGCGAGGGTCTCTTTGGGGAAAACTGTTTTTGGTAGATCCCGGCGTCGCCTAGATCCATATGTCTAGCGAAGGGTCTCTCCCTGCCACCACCTCTAGTAATCAAGGCAGTAGCACTTCTGACGGGTTAACCGAAGATCTCGCCCGGATGGATCTGGCATCTAGCCGAGACCAAGAGGCCGGCACATCTAGCCGGGCCTCCGGAAAGGATAAGACACGTGGAGCCTGGAGGGGTTCCGACGTGACTCAGTTTGAGATCGACTGGCTCTACCGGTCTAGGAGGATTCCGGAAGGAGTCATCTGCCGGCTTCCAGGTGACGAGATTGAACCGGTGCTCGAACCCGGTGAGGTCGTTGTTTTCCTTGCTCATTTTGAGCGTGGCTTCGGCCTTCCTGCCTCCGATTTCTTTCGCCAACTCCTTGACTTCTATCGACTCCAACCTCACCACCTTCCCGGCAATGCCGTTTTTTATCTTTCTTGTTTTGTGGCCTTCATGGAGGGCTACATTGGCATCCGTCCCGCTCGCGAGACGTTTGCCCGCTTTTTCTCTCTCCGGATCAACTCGGTCCAGGGCAAGGACATTCCCAAGCCCAAACCCCCCGTTCAATGCGGGTCTTGTATCATCGGCTCCCGCCAAGGGAGCCCCTTTTTTAAGTTTAACGGCCTCGAGTCTTGCCGCTTGTGGCAGACTACGTTCTTCTATGTGAAGAACAAGAGCGCCACCGACCTCATCAACTTGCCGGCGTTCAACCCCGCCGCCCGCCAAGACCAATCGGGCGGTACAACCCCGGTACGGATCACGGCGAGACGAACCGGGTGGTACGCTTCATGTTGAAGTTGATGAAGGACACCAAAATCTGCTCCGACGATATCATCCGTGCCTTCATCTGCCGCCGGGTGCTTCCCCTTCAGCAGCGCGCTCACAAGATTAGTGAGATGTACGGCCCCGGTGATCCCACCAAGATCACCGGCCTGCCCTTGAGCAAGGAAGATGTAGTCCTAAAGGCTAGCCAAATCTGCCAAACGGACATGCCGGATGACTGGGAGTGGGGCCTTTGCCCTCTCAGCTCCAGAAATCCTCCATCCCAAGAAGTAAGAAATTGTGCGGCTCGGGTCGTGATACCGGTAACTTTTATTCTCGCAACTAATCCTCGTTTTTTCCTTTGTTTTCAGGCTAAGGCCCGCTTCCCCCGGATTGACTCAGACCGGCGAGGCCCTTGCCGGAAGAGGCCTCTGGACAAGTACGATCCGGATCCTGTCATTCATTGGCTGGATCTGAGGATGGGCCGGACTCCAGCTTCGCGCCTCGGCAAGTCTCCGCCGGAGCCAGCTGGTTCGTCTGATGACTTGACCTTGCTTGAGGTAGCTTTTCTATTCGTTTTCTTATATTCTTTTGTTATCGCCATTCTGTAGACATTCCCTCGGCGGCGTCAACCCACGGGTCCATGAGCATGTGCCCCCTGCAAAGCCGAGGTTGGGGATGAGTTTACGGACAAACTCATGGCCGAAGGCCAGAAGAGTGATCCTCCAGCTGCTGGCGCCGGCCCTAGCCATGCTCCCCCTGCCAAACGCCCTCGGACAGAAGTCATTGGAGGGAAGCAGGTTAGCACCAAGCGCTACAAGCAGAAACGGATGCCGGTTTCTTCCGGGTAAGTTCTTCTTTTCTTTTTTGTGTTTTCCCCATCTTCACCAAGTCCCTTTCCGGTTGCTTTTTTCCAATCCGCTCTCTTTTTCTCTCTTTCAGTCCTCCGCTTGAGCTTGGCTCCAAGCCGGAGGGCTCTGCCGGCTCCACAAGGACCTCAACTCCTCCTCCTCACTCAAGTCCGGTACCATCTGGTGCCGGCAACAGCTCTGCCTCCCCTTCGGGGGGCACTACAAGTTCGGGGTGCGCGGCCCCAACACCTCCTGATCACCGCGCGGAGGAGGACTTCACCTCCCCTCCAGAAACCCAAGACACCGGCGCCAGCAACATCGGCGCCGGCCAGACAGATGCCGGGCAGGCGGAACCTCTGGTTCCTCCTCCCCCGAAGAAAAAGAAGAAGCAGTCAAGCTCTTCCCCCACCGCGCCGGATACTTCCGCGCCGGTATCTTCTCCTCCTCCTGGGGCCACGCCGACACCGCCGCCAAGCCAAGGACCTTCCGTGGCCAAGCGAATGGCGCCGGCAGAGACCCCCAAGATCACCAAGTTCCTCAAGCCCGGGGCTTCCCGTGGCAAGGCTGTGGAGGGCGACGCCTCAGGCGGCTCGCGGGACGTGGTGCTGCACGTCGGGCCTGCTGCTGCTGCTGTCCAGGACAAGCCTACCGGCCTCCTAGGCCGGATCGTTGAGCTGAAACGCGCGGGCAAAGATCTGGGGCACCTTCTCCCCTACGCCCAGAAGTGGAATGAGGCGGATATCTCCGCATCTACCCGCGGCCTGGGGAAGGACCGCCTTCCGGCACCAGACCCTGCTGGGCCTCGGTCCACTGAAGAACACTTCACGCGGCTTAAACGCGCCGTGAAAGAGTTTGACAGTGCATGGTACGATGCTACCAACAACGTGGTGGTAAGTTTTGCTAAACCTCTTGTATTTTTGTTGATGCCGGTTTCTTTTCTTTCCGGATCTTGTCTATCCTCCCAGTCCCCGAGTTTCGTGTTGAGAGCGTAGCTCTTAGCGCGAAACTTCAACTAGAAACGCGCGAAACCGGCATAGCCAGTCCCCGAGTTTCGGGTTAAGATCTCTTGTTTCTTTCTTTCTCACAACCATCTTCCTTTGAACAGAGCACTGCTGACGCCCGGAAGCAACTCTTTGAGGAGCTTCTGTGGGAGCATCGGGACCTTGCCGAGGCCCACAGCCACTGCCAAGGTTTGTTTTGTTTCTTTTCCCTCCGACATCTTTTCACCGGAATGTTTCCTTCTTTGATATTTACGCATCCTTTTGTTTAACAGTTGTTCCGGAAGCTACCATCGAGGCCCTGAAGGCCCAGGTTACCAAGCTTCAAGGTACCATCCTTTCTTTTTCGGCTAACCCGTTCCTTTTTTCATTTCATCGATTGTCGCTTGCTAAAACCTTTCTTTCCGGTACTTAGGCGAGAAAGAGCAGCTTCTCAAGGAGCACAACGAGGCACTGGACGCCCAGAAGACCGCCTTGAGGGAGCTGAAGGAACAGGCTATGCAAGCCGCGCTCCCGGCACGATCAAGCTACGAAGGACGCCCGGGTTGCAGCCGAGGCCAGGTTGGCGGAGGTCGTGGAGGATTCCACGAACTCCAACACCGTACTGACGGCAGAGCTGGAGGAGGAGAGGAAATCGCGGAAAGCAGCGGAGCGCCTCATTGATACCATGACCACTGATCACCGGGAATACGATCGGTTGGTTATGAAGATTGACGCGCTGGCTCTCCGTAAGTCCCTGCCTTGCCCCTTCTTTCGCTTATAAGCTTTCTCCTTCTGAAAATGTACCTTCGTTCCTTGTTCTTCCGACATGCTTTTTTCCGGTGTCTTGTGTTTATGCTTTTTCCTTCTTCCTGTAGAGCATTTCCCGGAATCCCAGGTCTACGCCGTGAAGAAGGTGAGGGAGGATCGGGTGGCGCGGGAATTTCCCAATATGGACGCGCACTGGGATGGGTACGACTATCTTGTCGCCCTCTCCGCGCGAGTTCAACACATGCGCTCCGTCGACCGGCTCCTTGCCAACCTACCAGACGCCGCCATCCAAATCTTCAAGGTGCTGTGGCCTGAGGAGGAGCTGCCGGAGAACATCACGCTTACTGCCAACCGGCTCAAGGATGCCGGGCACCGGATTCGCGAGTGGCAATGCTCCGCGGCTCGTGCCGGAGCTGACACGGCCCTGCGCTCCGCATGCTCCTGGTACCCTGATCTGAATCTGGATGCCCTTCAAGGCGTACGCGAAGATGCTCCCACGGACACGGATCCAGCGCTCACCGCGAAGCGGCAGGACCGGGCCTACCGGCTTGCTGAATATGCCGAGGTCCGCACCTTCATCCCTCCCCCTCCTGGTGTCAAGGACTACCTCAGCGATGAGGAAGAAGAAGACGAGGGAGATGAAGATGAGGCTGCTGAGGACGTGCCGCCGGAAGCTCCCGAGGCCGACGCTGCTCCCCCTGAAGACGCTGAGGCCGGTGCCGCTCCACCTGATGCCCCCGTCGCCTGAACAAGTTATCTGCTTCTGCTTGTTTTACAACAGACTTTGTTAAATTTGACCCCGGTATGCCGGGGTGTATGATGTAAAACCTTAAGTCCGCTTTTGCTTATCCTACAACATTTTATGCCGGTAAGTTATACCGGTAGCTAATTATCTTAAGTTTGCTTTAGCATCTTTGCTTTTGGTTCTGCTTTTATCCTGCACTGCAAAGATTTCCCAATCGTTTCCGCATCCAATCCGATGCACACTTGGTTCTTTTGCCTTGGCTCTGCCTGCCTTCTCTGGGCGTTCTTTGGCGTATGAGCACAAGGTTCTTTCACCAAACAAGCATTTTCTTGAACTTAGAAATAACTTCAAAATTTTGCAAAAAACCGGTTAAACCGGGGTTAGTTAAATTTTCCGGATTGTTCTTTCCTGCTCTCCCTCTTCGCAGTTCATGTGCTTATCTCCTACCGGTTTATCTTGCTTGCCATGAAGCCGGTTTGCGGACAGCAGCAGAGTCGAAGACTCCGGTAGGATTTGGCACACTACTAAACCGGAAAGAAAAAACATTCAATAAGCAACCGGTAAACTGAAAAAATAAACAAGTTACATGCAACCTTATTGGGGTAGTCCCCGAGATTCATTCAAGGTTCCGACATCTTTTATTCATAGCATGTAAGGTACAAAAAAGGAACTTCTTACACCACAACTTCAAGAGTAGAAAGGACGCAACAGAGCTACGTTCCATGGACGCTTGCTCTCCTCTCCGGACCTGTCCGCCTTTCCTTTTTTCCACTCCTGTGCATCGATCAGGTAATATGCATCATTGTGAAGCACCTTGCTTACAATGAAGGGACCTTCCCATGGTGGCAAAAGCTTATGCCGGCCTTCAGTGCGCTGCACTAGGCGTAGTACGAGATCTCCTTCCCGGAAAACTCTCGGGTTAACCTTCCGGTTATGATAGCGTCTGAGGTTTTGCTGGTAAATGGCTGTTCTTGCCAAAGCTAGCTCTCTTGCTTCTTCTAGCAAGTCAACATCATTTTCTCTGGCCTCTTTGACCTCTTGCTCAGTATAGAGCTGTACCCTTGGTGAATCATGAATGATGTCGGTTGGTATGACCGCTTCTGCTCCGTAAACCATGAAGAACGGAGTGTATCCGGTAGACCGGTTTGGAGTTGTTCTTATACTCCATAGTACCGATGGTAGCTCATCGAGCCAACATCCCGGTGACTTTTCCACTGCGTCAATGAGTCTAGGTTTGATACCGGAAAGTACCAAAGCATTCATTCTTTCCACTTGGCCATTGCCTTGTGGGTGTGCTACTGAGCACAAATCCAACCGGATGTTGTTGTCCTCACAAAACCTTTTGAATTCACCTTGAGCAAAGTTGGTTCCATTGTCAGTGATGATGCTGTGCGGGTATCCATACCGCAAAATGACATCTTTTAAGAATTTTACTTGTATGCCCATCACACTTTGCGATAGGTTTTACTTCTAGCCATTTGGTGAATTTATCCACCATAACCAAGATGTGAGTCATGCTGCTTCTTGCAGTTTTGAATGGGCCAACCATATCAAGGCACCAAACGGCAAACGGCCATGTTAATGGTATTGTCTTTAAACCGGATGCTGGGGTATGATTTTGCTTGGCGTACCTCTGGCACCCGTTGCATTTTCTTACCAAATCCTCAGCATTCTCCAAAGCAGTGGGCCAATAAAAGCCATGCCGGAATACTTTTGCCACTAGCGCCCTTGATGAGGCATGATGCCCACATTCTCCTTGGTGAATTTCCTCAAGCATTTCTTTCCCTTCCTCCGGTTCCACACATCTTTGAAGGACACCGGTAACGCTTCTCTTGTACACCTCACCATTGATGAATGTGTATGCATTGGACCTTCTTTGTATTCTTCTTGACTCATTTTCGTCATCCGGCAAGATGCCGTTGATCAGGAATTCCTTAATAGGTTTAACCCATGACGGTGTCTCTCGAACCAAAAACACCGGTGCATCTATCTCCATGCTATCTACCAGCATCATTTCTTCCGGTATGAGTACCGCAGTCCCCGAGCTTGCCGGAACAGTCCCCGGGTTTACCGGTGCAGTCCCCGGGTTTCCTTCATCAATATCCATGGGTACTACGTGCGACTCCTGCATAAAATTGATTCCGATTCTGGGCTTGGTTTGATTGATGGTGCTCTTAAGTGAGCTAGAGCTATTCCGGGAGGAATTTCTTGCCTGGACGAGCCCAGCTTGGACAAAGCATCCGCGGCTTCATTTTCTGCGCGTGGCACATGGTGAAACTCACACCCTTCGAAGAATCCGGCAATCTTTTGCACATGAAACCGGTACGAGGCCATGTTGGCATCTTTTGCATCCCAATCCCCGGAACACTGCTGTACCACAAGATCTGAATCTCCATAGCAAATGATCCGGTGTGCACCGATTTCTTTTGCGACCTTAAGCCCATGGATCAAAGCTTCATATTCAGCAACATTATTCGATGCCCTGAAATGTACTTGCAAAACATACCGGAGGTGATCTCCTTTTGGCGAGGTGAGTACCACACCGGCACCTAGACCCTCTTTGAGCTTGGATCCATCAAAGTGCATTTTCCAGTATTCTATCCTTTGATCTGGCGGTTTGTATTGCATCTCCGCCCAATCAACTAGGAAGTCAGCCAAAGCCTGTGACTTTATGGCATCTCTTCTTTCATATACCGGCACGTATGGTGATATCTGGATTGCCCATTTTGCAATCCTTCCGCTAGCATCCTTGTTGCACATGATATCAGAGATTGGTGCTTCACTCACCACCTTCATAGGATGCTCTTCAAAGTAGTGCTTGAGTCTTGTGGCGGCCATGTACACGCCATAAGTCATCTTTTGGAAGTGAGGGTAGTTTTGTTTTGAGAGGGAGAGCACCTCGCTCAGGTAGTATACCGGCCTCTGGACGGTTTTTCCTTCCTCTTCTCTTTCAACTACAATCACTACGCTCACAACCCGGTTTGTTGCTGCTATGTATAATAGCATAGGCTCCCTTTCTAGAGGTGAAGCCAGTATGGGTGCTGTGGCTAGCATTGTTTTTAGTTCCTTAAACGCTGCGTCTGCCTGAGGGGTCCAGACGAACGTGTCAGATTTTTTCATCAGAGCATAGAGTGGCAGAGCTTTTTCTCCCAACCTGCTTACAAACCGGCTTAGCGATGCCAAGCTTCCGGTAAACTTCTGCACATCTTTCAACTCTCGAGGGACAGCCATTCTTTCTATTGCCCGGATTTTTACTGGATTGACTTCTATGCCCCGGCTTGATACGAGGAAACCGAGCAGCTTGCCGGCGGGGACACCGAAGGTGCATTTTGCCGGATTAAGTTTCATCCGGAACCGTCTTAGGTTATCGAATGTTTGCCGGATGTCATCGATTAAGGTGTTCTTTACCTTAGTTTTTATCACAATGTCGTCTACATAGACTTGCACATTCTTTCCAATCTGATCAAACAAGCATTTTTGCATACAGCGCTGGTACGTTGCACCAGCGTTGCGCAAACCAAAGGGCATAGTGACATAGCAATAAGCCCCGTGCGGGGTAATGAACGCAGTTTTTATTTGATCTTCCTTTTTCAAGGGAATTTGGTGGAAACCGGAATACGCATCCAGGAAAGACAACAACTCACACCCAGCAGTTGAATCAATCACTTGATCGATCCGTGGTAAAGGAAACAGGTCTCTTGGGCAAGCCTTGTTTAGGTTGGTGTAGTCGATGCACATGCGCCACACCTTTGGAGCTTTTGCTTCCAGGTTCTCATCTTTTTTCTTTTCAACCATTACCGGATTGGCCAGCCACTCTGTGTGCGTGACCTCCACAATGAATCCGGCAACAAGCAGTTTGGTTACCTCTTCCCCTATGATTTTCCTTCTATCTTCAGCGAACCGGCGCAAGGGTTGTCGCACCGGCTTGGCATCCTTCCGGACGTTTAAAGAGTGCTCAGCCAGCTCCCTCGGAACACCTACCAAATCATCAGTTGACCAGGCAAAGATATTCCGATTCTCACGGAGGAAGCTGACGAGCGCGCTTTCCTATGCTTGATCGAGGCCGGTACCAATGCGAACGGTGCGCTCTGGGTAAGCCGGATCTAGCACAATGTCCTTTGTTTCATTTGTCGGCTTGAATGCCGGTGAGCCCAAGTTTCCACTCATTGCCGCTAAGCTCGACTGTGAGGACTGAGCCAGCGCAACCGCTGTTTGCATCCTTTTCTTTTCCTCCGCGATCACCAGTGATTCCGCTAGGTTTGATCCAGCAGATGCAGTTTCCAGTGAGACTTTATAGTTCCCTACTACAGTCAAGGGTCCACGAGGTGCCGACATCTTCATCTTGAGGTAAGCCGTATGAGTGGTAGCCATGAAAGCTGCCAGTGCTGGTCTTCCCAACAACGCATGGTAAGGACTGTCTAGATCCACCACCTCAAACTCAACATTCTCAACCCGGCAATTGTCACGTCCTCCAAATGCCACGTCCACCCGAACTTTTCCTATCGGGGCGCAGGACAAGCCCGGAACGATTCCGTGGAACGTTGTGCGCGTTGGCTGAAGCATGTTTTCTGTTATGCCCAACGTACGCATGGTGTGCTTGTACATGATGTTTATGCTGCTGCCGTTGTCTATCAGCACCTTGCTGAACTTTACTCGAGTCTGTGGCCCTTTCATGATTGGGTCCACAACAAGAGCATATCCACCCGGATTCGGCATGATCTTAGGGTGATCCTTAAATGACCAGGTAATTTCCTGATCTGACCACAACATATACTTGGGGACTGCCGGCATCACGGCATTGACCTCCATGGAGCGGCGGTGTACACTTTGCCTGTCTGTTGGCTCAGTGACAAAGACCACACAGCACATATCCGGACCCTCGTAAACATTCCGGCCTAAAGGTGCCGGTGGAGGTGGTTGATCATTATTTTGTTCCACCCGGTTAACTAACGATATCGCTGCCGGTTTGGCTGCACTGTAAGGCGTTTGCCCCGGTAAGTGGCGGTGGTGGTTGTAGCTATTGTTGCCGCGGCATGTCTTGTGTTGGTTGTGCATCTATTACTGTTCCCTTGTGCATTAAGTACTTTGTCCATGTACAATCCATCGTCAGTGGGTTGGACGGGTGTGCCGGTTTCGGTGTGTGCCACCGGCAAGGTTGGTCCATGGCAGCTTCCATGGTGTACTTTGCGGGTTCTTGCCGCTTTCTTTTACGGACCAGTGGTTTCTTTTCCACCCATTGTTTCTTAGGACCCGCCCATGGCTGCGATCCGGTTCTTTGCCTCGATCGCCGCTGGCCTCGAGTTTTCACCGGCGGCAACTAGCTGCGGACCGTACCTTCGAACCGGAAAATCTTCCCTTCTTTTGTTATTCCGGTTATCCCGGTGTTGCTCGTGGCGCAGCTGCTCCGGCTCAGGTTGCACTGCCGGCTGCGTTGGGTCTCCCAACGCATAGCTATCCGCCACACGTATCATCTCTGCCAACGTTGTCGGCATGTTTCGCTGCAGCTTTTGCCACAACGGTGAACCTCTCCTGCACCCACTACTAAACCAAGCAATGGCCTGTGCCTCGATTACCCCTTCACAGGAGTTCCTTGTAGTGTTCCACCGGGCCAGATAATCCCGGTCTGTTTCGTTCGGGCGCTGTACGCACAGAGCGAGTTGTTGCGGCCTGTTTGGCCTCTGATAAGTACTGCTGAAATTGCTCACAAAGGCCTCCTCAAAATCCAGCCAGCCATTTATGCTTCCTGCCGGCAAGTTGTTTAGCCAGATTCTTGCCGGTCCAACCAAAAATGATGGTATGATCCTCACGGCCCAACGCCGATTTCCTCCTCCTGCTACGGTTCCTCCACCGCCTGCGACGTATACCGCGGTCACGTAATCCGCGAGCCAGTCTTCCGGCTTCGTGGTGCCATCGTATGTTTTTGTGTCACGGGGCAACATAAAGTTGCGAACTGGTGGTTTTTCTTTCATGATCCTTGGACCAAAGCATTTTGGGCCTGGAGGACCTTCCTCCTCGATCATTTCTGACAAATACACTCTATCCAGACGGTGCCTCGCATCCCGTTCCGGTAAGTATCTCTCTCCCAGGCGTTCTCCCAATGCGTTCCGAAAAGCTACCGGTCTTGCAGAATCAGCTTCATCATAACATTCCGGTACCGCGGCCCTTGCCTGCCGGTACCTCGGGGGATCCATTTCCTCCTCCTCATACGCTGCCCTTGCAGGTCGATAATTTTGCCCGGTCTCGTATCTACCGGCATGATTGTTTCCGGCATAGCCACCTCTAGCGTAGCCTCGTTCTGCCCCTTGGCTTTTTCTACCGGCATCATGTTGCCCGGCTTGTTGTTTTCCGGCAAGAACCGGATCGTACACAGTCATCTGCTGTGCGTTCACGTCTTTTTCTCTTCTCCTGTCCGGATGGGGGGACGATGCCTGCCCATGGGACTTGCTACCGGCATTCCTTGTCGAACGCGCGGATTTTGAAGCCACAACCTTGTTTAGCTTATCAAGCTGCTCAGCATTTTGCTGCTCGATAGTTTCAAGAAGTTCCCGGACACGCTCTTGCTGTTTTGCCAGAGCGTCCCCGGAAAGCGAGTCACATAGCGCTACAGCAGCTTTAGCAGCTTTTATTGTTTTATCCGACTCTTGTACTTAGGTTTCTCTACAATACTCACAGATGCAGATGTGCTTTTGCCGGCAGCAATTTCTTTGCGCAGATCCTGATCTAGATTGCGAGCCTTAAGCCGGTTTTCCGGCATCCTAGCAGCATGCGCGCTAACAGAAGCAAAGCCATGGGCAGCGTTATACTCACGTACGGTTAGGTTCAGCTCGCGCTGCGCCCTGACGATGTCCTTGCCGCTCTCGAGCATCTTCTGGCGCTGCGCCTCCAGCTCCGCCTGAGCCGCTGCCGGGTCGATGTTCTGCGCGATGGGGGTGGCGAGGACGTTCATCGCCACTTGGAGCGGTGTTTCCGGTGGCGCGGATGATGCTCCCGCTGCGCCTGCGCCTCGCTCCAACGGTGGCTTGGCCGCACGGGTCGAAACCGCACGCCCAGCGCCTTCGCCCACAGCTTCTTTGCCGGCGTCGACCGCGCCTGCCATCATCACCTCCATGCTCCCTGGAGCGCGGCCTGCATGTAGCCATCTTGGCGGATCCGGCGCCACCAGCACCGGCGAGAGGCACTGGTGCACAGGAACGGTGCCGAAGTAGACGCGGTGGCTGCCGAACTCGATGATGCGGCCGTTCTTGGGGAAGATGCCGCCATTGGCGAAGCAGCCCGCGTTGTCGTTGATGAAGTCCATGGCGTAGATGCGCTGCACCAACGCGGAGACCGTACGCTGACCGGCGACGTCGAGGATGCCCGCCCGAATGTGAACTCCGTCAAGCGCCACTTCATGCCCCACGGTGGGCGCCAACTGTCGTCGTGGTGAACGAGCAGATGCCATAGGATGGCTTAGATTGGGGCCGAATGGACGCTAGAGGATTCGGGGGAGGGTTTGTGATCAGGTGGGATGAACTTCCGGATGGTTTCCTCAAGAACTTGGCCAAGGCCAGAGGTTGAAGAAGAAAGACACAAGGAAGAACTCGCTCTAGATCACCATGTTCATTGATTCTCACAAGTTACATGTTTGTGGTTCGTGCCTTGCTACTGTCGTGCGTCTATGTCTCTCTCTGTTGCCCGCTCGTCAGGAGGGCTGCCCCCTCTCCTTATATAGGGGAGAGGGTGGCTTACAGTGCAAGAAACCCTAATGGCATCTTTGACTAGACAAACTACTTTACAAAGCTACTTTACAAAGCTACTTTAATCATAGATGACACCGGGGTCTTCTTTAATCAGGGAGGCTGACGTCCTCCGGCTTCTTTCTTCGTCATCTTCTTCTTTATCGTCAGCCCTTCGTTTAAAGCTACTTTGCTTAGCTCATCTTTGTCTTCTAGCTCTGGAGAGGATCTTTGACCAGTCTTGCCGACAAGCTCTTCTTTCCGGTGGCCCGGTACCTTTTCTATCCGGTTCCGGTATCCCTCCTCTAAGGATACCGGCTTAGCCTGTTCAGCCAAACGCCTATCTTAGACTCCGGCATGAACATTCAACCGGTATCCTGATGGCTCAAACCATCCGGTTTGGCATGCCTTTGGCATACCGGGGGTCATCCCCCCAACAATGAATATTGTATCCATCATATTAATGAAAAAACTAGAAAGTGGGCTAGGGCTCTAGATGATCTTGGTAAAAAAGTTTGTGCCCTCTATCCTTTTATTTGTGAAGTTTGCCATGGATTGGGTCATTTTAATTTTCAATGCTCCTCCAATGATAATTTGAACCCCGTGAGTGCTACAAATTCGTATTGTGATGATGAAATTACTCCTAATCAGCATGATGAACTTACTTTATTTTTGTGGTGTGAAGAGCTCTCAAGAAAAATCTCTTTGTTACATATGAGTGATCTTGATATTGATGACGTCCTGCATGGGTGTTTTTCTTATTGCATTGATAATAGCCATACGAATACTTACATACAAAATATTTTAGAAGATGACACCTTGCCAAAATATGATAGGACCGCTGTGTGTTTTGAACTAATTAATGAAAAGGGGGAATCCTCCCAAGTTTCTTCTATTGTTTCTGAAAGTAAATCAGGTTATGCGGACAAGCCACCCTTCAAGCCTCTTCCTCCTAAAGAAGGGAACAAGGAGAAGGAAGAGAAGAAGAAGAAGAAGAAGAAGAAGGGAACGAAGAAGAAGAAGAAGAAGAAGGAGAAGGAGAATAAAGAGAAAGAAGTAACGGCATATCCCCGCGTGAATGAGATAACGCTAGGTAACCGTAAGTATGTTGCTCCTAATGATTATTATGATAATGAATCTGAATACAATGATCTTCCTATGCCCTTTACATACATTAGTGATCATGATTTGAATGAGCACACTACTTTTGATATTGCAAATCTCTGGGAAACTAATTCTGAAAATGATGATGATAATAATTGTCATAGTATCAGTGCTATCCATGCTTCCTCCCATAATGATATAGAAAGCTCTAAGCTTGGGGAAGAGGTGTTTGAAAATCCTTTTGCTACTGATCATTATGTGTTTGATACATCTCCTTCTAATAACAATGATGGTATGGTCACAGATAAACCGAATGTGAAAGATAACTATTCTGTTTCTTATGATGACACTGTGCCTCCGACCTTTGATGATTATTATAAAGAATGCTATGATATAGGTTATAACTATCCTTATGAAGCTTGTCATAGTTATGATTGGATTGCCAAAAAAAATTCCCTTAATATGCAACTTGTTTACCATGTTCAAATTCTTGATAATAATCTTGCTCCAATTACTATTAATGAGAAGAACTCTTCTTATGCCAAAATTAATGATACTTCTATGCACATGAACCATGATAAGAATGTTTTAAGTGATGGGTATATTGTGGATTTCATCAATGATGCTACTGAAAGTTATTATGAGAGAGGGAAACATGGTTATAAGCATCTTAATAATATTAAGTTTCCCCTCTTTATGTTGAGAATCTTGAAGTTACTCATGTTTTATCCTCTTATGCTTGTTACTTTGTTCTTCATGAATTCATTTGTGTACAAGATTCCTTTGCATAGGAAGTGGGTTAGACTTAAATGTGTTTTGAATTTGCTTCTTGATGCTCTCTTTTGCCTCAACTCTTATTTCTTGGGAGTGCATCATTGAAATTATTGAGCCCATCTTAATGGCTATAAAGAAAGAACTTCTTGGGAGATAACCCATGTGTTTATTTCGCTACAGTAACTTTGTTTTATATTTGAGTCTTGGAAGTTGTTACTACTGTAGCGACCTCTCCTTATCTTATTTTATTGCATTGTTGTGCCAAGTAAAGTCTTTGATAGTAAGGTTCATATTAGATTTGGATTACTGCGTAGAAACAGATTTCTTGCTGTCACGAATCTGGACCTAATCCTCTGTAGGTAACTCAGAAAATTATGCCAATTTACGTGAGTGATCCTCAGATATGTACGCAACTTTCATTCAATTTGAGAATTTTCATTTGAGCAAGTCTGGTGCCTCAATAAAATTCGTCTTTACGGACTGTTCTGTTTTGACAGATTCTGCATTTTATTTCGCATTGCCTCTTTTGCTGTGTTGGATGGATTTCTTTGTTCCATTAACTTTCAGAAGCTTTGTGCAATGTCCAGAAGTGTTAAGAATGATTGTGTCATCTCTGAAAATATGAGTTTTTGATTATGCACTAACCCTCTAATGAGTTTGTTTTGAGTTTGGTGTGGAGAAAGTTTTCAAGGGTCAAGAGAGGAGGATGATATACTATGATCAAGGAGAGTGAAAGCTCTAAGCTTGGGGATGCCCCGGTGGTTCATCCCTGCATATTTCAAGAAGACTCAATCATCTAAGCTTGGGGATGCCCAAGGTATCCCCTTCTTCATGGACAAATTATCAGGTTCCTTCTCTTGAAACTATATTTTTATTCGGCCACATCTTATGTACTTTACTTGGAGCGTCTGTTTTTTTTTTGTTTTTGTTTGAATAAATGCTTGTGTGGGAGAGAGACACGCTCCGCTGGTTCGTATGAACACATGTGTTCTTAGCTTTTAATTTTCATGGCGAAGGTTGAAACTGCTTCGTTAATTGTTATATGGTTGGAAACGGGAAATGCTAAATGTAGTAATTGGTATGATGTCTTGAACAATGTGATACTTGGCAATTGTTGTGCTCATGATTAAGCTCTTGCATCATATACTTTGCACCTATTAGTGAAGAAATACATGGAGCTTGCTAAAATTTGGTTTGCATAATTGGTCTCTCTAAGGTCTAGATAATTTCTAGTAAGAGTTTGAACAACAAGGAAGACGGTGTAGAGTCTTATAACGTTTACAATATGTCTTTTATGTAAGTTTTGCTGCACCGCTTCATACTTGTGTTTGTTTCAAATAACCTTGCTAGCCTAAGCCTTGTATCGAGAGGGAATACTTCTCATGCATCCAAATCCTTGAGCCAAACACTATGCCATTTGTGCCCACCATACCTACCTACTACATGGTATTTCTCCGCCATTCCAAAGTAAATTGCTTGAGTGCTACCTTTAAACAATTCAAAATTTATTACCTCTGATTTGTGTCAATGTTTTATAGCTCATGAGGAAGTATGTGGTGTTTACCTTTCAATCTTGTTGGGCAACTTTCACCAATGGACTAGTGGCTTCATCCGCTTATCCAATAATTTTGCAAAAAGAGCTGGCAATGGGATTCCCAGTCCCAAATTAATTAACCAAAATAGACACTCCTCCATGGTATGTGATTGTTGGACGGCACCCGAAGGATTCGGTTAGCCATGGCTTGAGAAAGCAAAGGTGGGGAGGAGTGTCATCATAATAAAACTAAAATAAAAAGGCACTCCTTCATGGTATGAGATTGTTGGCAGGCACCCGAGGATTCGGTTAGCCATGGTTTGTGAAAGAAAGGTTGGAAGGAGTGCCACCCAAAAATAAAATAAAATGGGAGCCGCTCTTTGAAGGTTTGTCTGGCAAGGGGGTTAGAGTGCCCACTACCATTCGTTGACAACAACAAACACCTCTCAAAATTTACTTTTATGCTCTCTTTATGTTTTCAAAATAAAAGCTCTAGCACAAATATAGCAATCAATGCTTCCCTCTGCGAAGGGCCATTCTTTTACTTTTATGTTGAGTCTGTTCACCTATTTCTCTCCACCTCAAGAAGCAAACACTTGTGTGAACTGTGCATTGATTCCTACATACTTGCATATTGCATTTGTTATATTACTCTATGTTGACAATATCCATGAGATATACATGTTACAAGTTGAAAGCAACCGCTGAAACTTAATCTTCCTTTGTGTTGCTTCGATACCTATACTATGAAATTATTGCTTTATGAGTTAACTCTTATGCAAGACTTATTGATGCTTGTCTTGAAAGTACTATTCATGAAAAGTCTTTGCTATATGATTCATTTGTTTACTCATGTCATTTACCATTGTTTTGATCGCTGCATTCATTACATGTGTTTACAATAGTATGATCAAGGTTATGATGGCATGTCACTCCAGAAATTATCTTTGTTATCGTTTACCTGCTCGGGACGAGCAGGAACTAATCTTGGGGATGCTGATACATCTCCAACGTATCGATAATTTCTTATGTTCCATGCCACATTATTGATGATATCTACATGTTTTATGCATATTTTATGTCATATTTATGCATTTTTCGGAACTAACCTATTGACGAGATGCCGAAGGGCCAGTTGCTGTTTTCTGCTGTTTTTGGTTTCAGAAATCCTAGTAAGGAAATATTCTCGGAATCGGACGAAATCAACACCGAAGATCTTAAAATTTCCGGAAGCTTCCAGAGCACCGAAGAAGGGCCACAGGGGAGCCAGGGGGCCCCACCCCACAGGGCGGCGCGACCAAGGGGGGGGCGCCCCCTAGTGTGTGGGCCCCCTGTGGCCCCTCCGACTCCGCCTCTTCGCCAATTTGTCGTCCCTGACCTAAATCCTCGACCCCGTTCGACGAAACCAGAGAAAGCCATCTAGAGCCGCCGCCACATCGCGAAACTCCAATTCGGGGGACAGAAGTCTCTGTTCCGGCACCCTGCCGGGACGGGGAATTGCCCCCGGAGTCATCTCCACCGCCATCTCCACCGCCATCTTCACCGCCATCGCTGTCTCCATGATGAGGAGGGAGTAATCCACCCCCGAGGCTGAGGGCTCCGCTGTAGCTATGTGGTTCATCTCTCTCTTTATGTGATCTAGTTGAATATCATCTATGTTCTACTCTAGTGATGTTATTAAAGTAGTCTATTCCTCCTCCACGGTGTAATGGTGACAGTGTGTGCATCGTGTAGTACTTGGCGTAAGGCTATGATTGTGATCTCTAGTAGATTATGAAGTTAACTATTGCTATGATAGTATTGATGTGATCTATGCCTCCTTCATAGTGTGATGGTGACAGTGTGCATGCTATGTTAGTTCTCGGTGTAATTGTGTTGATCTATCTTGCAGTCTAAGGTTATTTAAACATGAATATCGAATATTGTGGAGCTTGTTAACTCCGGCATTGAGGGTTCGTGTAATCCTACACAATTAGTGGTGTTCATCATCCAACAAGAGAGTGTAGAGTAGTCCTATTATGTGATCATTGTTGAGAGTGTCCACTAGTGAAAGCAGGATCCCTAGGCCTTGCTTCCAAGCATTGAATCTCCGTTTGTTTACTATTTTGTTGCATGTTTACTCGCTGCCATATTTTATTCAGATTGCTATTACCACTCATATCCATCCGTATTACTTGTATTTCACTATCTCTTCCCCGAACTAGTGCACCTATACATCTGACAAGTGTATTAGGTGTGTTGGGGACACAAGAGACTTCTTGCTTTGTGGTTGCAGGGTTGCTTGAGAGGGATATCTTTGACCTCTTCCTCCCTGAGTTCGATAAACCTTGGGTGATCCACTTAAGGGAAACTTGTTGCTGTTCTACAAACCTCTGCTCTTGGAGGCCCAACACTGTCTACAAGAATAGAAGCACCCGTAGACATCAAACCACAACAGTGATACTAGTGTTGTCAATAGAAAGAGTAAATTGGATCTTCACTATGGTGGGAGAGACAGACACCCGCAAAGCCACTTATGCAATACAAGCGTGGAGCAAGTCTCATGAACACGGTCATGTAAAGTTAGCCCGAGCCGCTTCATCCCACCATGCCGCAAGATGCAAAGTACACGAACTAAAGACAACAAAAGCATCAATGCCCACAAACCATTGTGTTCTACTCGTACAACCAATCTATGCATAGACACGGCTCTGATACCACTGATGGGATTCGTAGCATAGAAAACAAAAAAAATCCTACCGCAAGAACGAATAAAAAGCCAAGATGCAATCTAGAAGATGGTAGCAACGAGAAGATCATGAGACTAACCCTCGAAGATTTCCAAAACCTACGAGATTAGATCTCGTTGTTGCTGTAGTCGATCACTTGCCGCTTTCAAAAGCGCGTAGAAGATCTTGACGGTGCCACAGTCGGGCAGCACCTCCGTACTCGGTCACACGTTCGGTGTTGATGACGACGTCCTTCTCCCCGTTCCAGCGGGCAGCGGAAGTAGTAGATCCTCTTCGGAATCCCGACATCACGACGGCGTGGTGTCGGTGGTGGTGGAGATCTCCGGCAGGGCTTCGCCGAGAGGTGGAAGAGGGAGGTGTGCTAGGGTTTGGAGAGAGGGGGTGGCTAGGGCGATGGCTAAGGGTGCCCTAGGTGGTGCGGCCAAGGCTGGATTTCCCCCTCCCTATCCTCCTCATTATATAGGTGGAACCACAAGGGTTTGCCCAAAGTCTTCGAATAAGACCCCAATTCAAAAACTGCCATATGGACGAAACCTAGGGGGACATGGACTCTCCCCTCCCCCCCTTGCTTGGCCGGCCAAGGAGGTGGAGTCCACCATGGACTCCACCCTCCCACTTGGTTGGCTGGTTAGGGTTGGTGGAGCCCAACCGGGACTCCACCTACCATGGTGATTTTTCTTCCGGAAAGTTCTAGAACATTCTAGCGCCTTCCATAAATGCACCGGATCATTTCCAAACTTGGAAAGTGACTTCCTATATATGAATCTTATTCTCCGGACCATTCCGGACCTCCTCGTGATGTCCTGGATACCATCCGAGACTCCGAACAAATATTCAAACTCCATTCCATATTCCATATCTACCTAAAACGACATCAAACCTTAAGTGTGTCACCCTACGGTTCGTGAACTATGTAGACATGGTCGAGACTCCTCTCCGACCAATAACCAATAGCGGGATCTGGAGATCCATAATGGCTCCCACATATTCAACGATAACTTAGTGATCGATTGAACCATTGTTGACGCGTAAAGCACACGCCCGTTGGGAACCCCAAGTGGAAGGTGTGATGCGTACAGCAGCAAGTTTCCCTCAGTAAGAAACCAAGGTTTATCGAACCAGTAGGAGTCAAGGGCCACGTGAAGGTTGTTGGTGACAGAGTGTAGTGCGGCGCAACACCAGGGATTCCGGCGCCAACGTGGAACCTGCACAACACAATCAAAATACTTTGCCCCAACTTAACAGTGAGGTTGTCAATCTCACCGGCTTGCTGTAAACAAAGGATTAAACGTATGGTGTGGAAAATGATGTTTGTTTGCAATGAGCAGCAGAGAACAATGATTGCAGTAGATTGTATTCAGATGTAAAAGAATGGACCGGGGTCCACAGTTCACTAGTGGTGTCTCTCCAATAAGAAATAGCATGTTGGGTGAACAAATTACAGTTGGGCAATTGACAAATAGAGAGGGCATAACAATGCACATACATATCATGATGATTAGTATGAGATTTAATTGGGCATTACGACAAAGTACATAGACCGCTATACAGCATGCATCTATGCCTAAAAAGTCCACCTTCGGGTTAGCATCCGCACTCTTTCCAGTATTAAGTTGCAAACAACAGACAATTGCATTAAGTATGGTGCGTAATGTAATCAACACAAATATCCTTAGAGAAAGCATTGATGTTGTATCCCTAGTGGCAACAGCACATCCACAACCTTAGAACTTTCTGTCACTGTCCCAGATTCAATGGAGGCATGAACCCACTATCGAGCATAAATACTCCCTCTTGGAGTCACAAGTATCAACTTGGCCAGAGCCTCTACTAGCAACAGAGAGCATGCAAGATCATAAACAACACATATATGATAGATTGATAATCAACTTGACATAGTATTCCATATTCATCGGATCCCAACAAACACAGCATGTAGCATTACAAATAGATGATCTTGATCATGATAGACAGCTCACAAGATCTAACATGATAGCACAATGAGGAGAAGACAACCATCTAGCTACTACTATGGACCCATAGTCCAAGGATGAACTACTCACACATCAGTCCGGAGGCGATCATGGTGATGTAGAGTCCTCCGGGAGATGATTCCCCTCTCCGGCAGGGTGCCGGAGGCGATCTCCTGAATCCCCCGAGATGGGATTGGCGGTGGCGTCTCTGCAACTATTTCCGTATCGTGGCTCTCGGTAATAGGGTTTTCGCGACGGAGAGTTTAAGTAGGCGGAAGGGCAGAGTTGGAGGTGGCGCAGGGGCCCCACACCATAGGCCGGCGCGGGCCCCATGCTGGTCGTGCCGCCCTATGGTCTGGGCCCCTCGTGGCCCCACTTCGTATGCTCTTCGGTCTTCTCGAAGCTTCGTGGAAAAATAAGACCCTGGGCGTTGATTTCGTCCAATTCCGAGAATATTTCCTTTGTAGGATTTCTGAAACCAAAAACAACAGAAAACAACAACTGGCGCTTCGGCACCTCGTTAATAGGTTAGTGCCGGAAAATGCATATAAATGATGTAAAGTGTGTATAAAACATGTGAGTATTGTCATAAAAGTAGCATGGAACATAAGAAATTATAGATACGTTTGAGACGTATCAACCATTTACATACGATATCGATTCCTTTTGTCACGCGATATTTTACTTGTCCGAGGTTTGATCATCGGTATCTACATACCTTGTTCAACCTCGTCTCCGACAAGTACTCTTTACTCGTACTGTGGCATGTCATCTCTTATGAACCATTCATATGCTTGCAAGCTAATCAGACAACATTCCACCGAGAGGGCCCAGAGTATATCTATCCGTCATCGGGATGGACAATATCTCACTCTTGATCCATATGCCTCAACTCATACTTTCCGAATACCTAATCCCACCTTTATAACCACCCATTTACGCAATGGCGTTTGGTGTAATCAAAGCACCCATCCGGTATAAGTAATTTACATGATCTCATGGTCGAAGGACTAGGTAACTATGTATCGGAAGCAAATAGCAAATTGAACTTAATGACGTGATCTTATGCTACGCTTATTTAGCTGTATGTCCATTATATCATTCACCTAGTGACATAACCTTGTTATTAATAACATCCAATGTTCATGATCACGAAACCATGATCATCTATTAATCAACAAGCTAGTTATACAAGAGGCTTACTAGAGACTCCTTGTTGTTTACATAACACACATGTATCAATGTTTCGGTTAATACAATTATAGCATGGTATGCAAACATTTATCATAAACACAAAGATATATAATAACCACTTTATTATTGCCTTTTGGGCATATCTCCAACAATTTTAACATATGCAACTATAGCTACTTCTTCCCAAAGTTATTTTTCACAAAAGAACTCAAAAAGACGAAGCATAAGACGCAAATGCAAAACATGGCAGAAATCTGCCAAAACAGACCAACAGGCAGAGATCGAAATTAAATAAATAGTTATGTTGCTCAAATCGAAAAATGCTAAACTAACGAAAGTTAGCTAACATACTGGGGCATAAACACAAAATTTGCAGCTCAAAATAACGTTCTAGTGATTTTTAAGAATTGTTTTCGTGACCAGCACAAAATCTGTTTCAGAATTGCAAATACCCGAAACATTGCTTTCTTTCTATTAGAGGCAACCCTTGGCACAAAAACGAAATAAAAACGATAAGGAGAGGTTATTACAGTAGCGATAACTTCCAAGACTCAACAAAGCAAAAATAACAGAAATAAAACATGGGTTGTCTCCCATAAGCGCTTTTCTTTAACGCCTTTGAGCTAGGCGCAGAAAGGGTGCAAATCAAGTATTGTCAAAAGAGAAATCATTAAGATCGGGAATGAAAGTAGTTTCAACCAGGCATTTTATGCTATCTATAGTGGTTTTTGAAGTTCCTCTCTCAACACTTTTAGGTTTACTTTCTTCATCAAATAAATTCTCAGGAACAATCCAATCAAAATTCCTATCGTAAGCTTCATGCACTACTGAAGTTTTAAGAGGTATTGGTATGTTGATTTCGTCCGGTTTAACTTTACTAATATTACCAAATAATTACAAAATATCTATGCTTGATCCTAGCATACCATAATGATCAAATATTTTCCTTGCTTCTACAGCTTCATACCTAAATTTTCTAAGCAAGGTTTCAAGAATAAATTATTTTTTCTCACCATCCCCAATTTCATGCAGTTTAAGAAATATGTATTGCAAGGATGGGTGAAGTCTAATAATTTTACTCTCTAGCATTTTAACTAGGCAAGCCATAGAGGTTTCATAATCGGGAGCAAGTTCAGCTAAAGATTTTTCTGCGACGGAGAGTTTAAGTAGGCGGAAGGGCAGAGTTGGAGGCGGCGCAGGGGCCCCACACCATAGGCCGGCGCGGGCCCCATGCTGGCCGCGCTGCCCTATGGTCTGGGCCCCTCGTGGACCCACTTCGTATGCTCTTCGGTCTTCTGGAAGCTTCGTGGAAAAATAAGACCCTGGGCGTTGATTTCGTCCAATTCCGAGAATATTTCCTTTGTAGGATTTCTGAAACCAAAAACAGCAGAAAACAACAACTGGCGCTTCGGCATCTCGTTAATAGGTTAGTGCCGGAAAATGCATATAAATGATGTAAATTGTGTATAAAACATGTGAGTATTGTCATAAAAGTAGCATGGAACATAAGAAATTATAGATACGTTTGAGACGTATCAAGCATCCCCAAGCTTAGTTCCTACTCGCCCTCGAGTAGGTAAACGATAACAAGGATAATTTCTGAAGTGACATACTATCATAATCTTGATCAATACTATTGTAAAGCATATGAGGTGAATGAAGTGATTCGAAGCAATGGTAAAGACAATGATTAAACAACTGAATCATATAGCAAAGACTTTTCATGAATAGTACTTTCAAGACAAGCATCAATAAGACTTGCATAGGAGTTAACTCATAAAGCAATAGATTCTTAGTAGAAAGTTTTGAAGCAACACAAAGGAAGATATAAGTTTCAGCGGTTGCTTTCAACTTCAACATGTATATCTCATGGATAATTGTCAACACAAACTAATATGATGAATGCAAATAAGCAAGTATGTAGGAATCAATGCACACAGTTGACACAAGTGTTTGCTTCCAAGAGAGAAAGAGGTAGGTAAACTGACTCAACATAAAGTAAAAGAAAGGCCTTCGCAGAGGGAAGCATGGATTGCTATATTTGTGCTAGAGCTTTTATTTTGAAAACATAGAAACAATTTTGTCAACGGTAGTAATAATTCATATGTGTTATGCATAAGACATCCTATAAGTTGCAAGCCTCATGCATAGAATACCAATAGTGCTCGCACCTTGTCCTAATTAGCTTGGATTTACATGGATTATCATTGCATAGCATATGTTTCAATCAAATGTCACAAAGGGGTACTTCTATGCCGCCTGTACAAAGGTCCAAGGAGATAGATTGCATTTGATTTCTCGTTTTTGATAGATCTCAACTTAGGACATCCATACCGGGACAACATAGAAAACAGATAATGGACTCCTCTTTAATGCATAAGCATTCAACAACAGATAATATTCTCATAAGAGATTGAGGATTGATGTCCAAACTGAAACTTCCACCATGATACATGGCTTTAGATAGCGGCCCAATGTTCTTCTCTAACAATATGCATACTCAAACCATTTGATCATGATAAATCACCCTTACTTCAGACAAGACGAACATGCATAGCAACTCACATGATATTCAACAAAGGTGTAATAGTTGATGGCATCCCCAGAAACATGGTTACCGCTCAACAAGCAACTTATAAGAAATAAGATACATAAGCTACATATTCTTTACCACAATAGTTTTTAAGCTATTTTCCCATGAGCTATATATTGCAAAGACAAAGAATGGAATTTTAAAGGTAGCACTCAAGCAATTTACTTTGGAATGGCAGAGAAATACCATGTAGTAGGTAGGTATGGTGGACACAAATGGCATAGGTTTTGGCTCAAGGTTTTGGATGCACGAGAAGAATTCCCTCTCAATACAAGGCTTTGGGCTAGCAAGGTTGTTTGAAGCAAACACAAGTACGAACCGGTACAGCAAAACTTACATAAGAACATATTGCAAGCATTATAAGACTCTACACTGTCTTCCTTGTTGTTCAAACACCTCACCAGAAAATATCTAGACTTTAGAGAGACCAATCATGCAAACCAAATTTCAACAAGCTCTATGGTAGTTCTTCATTATTAGGTGCAATGTACATGATGCAAGAGCTTAAACATGATCTATTTGAGAACAACAATTTCCAAGTATCAAATTATTCAAGACAATATACCAATTACCACATGAAGCATTTTCTGTTTCCAACCAAATAACAATGAACGAAGCAGTTTCAACCTTCGCCATGAACATTAAAAGTAAAGCTAAGAACACCAGTGTTCATATGCCACAACGGAGCGTGTCTCTCTCCCAAACAAAGAATGCTAGGATCCGATTTTATTCAAACACAAAAAAAATAAAAACATATAGACGATTGTCAACACCTGGATTTTTAAGTCCAGATGCCTATTATGCCATTCCTCGCAATCCCAGGAATATTGTTTTTGCGAGACATAATAGATTGATATCACAACACATCATTCATTACAACACATAATCGTCTTACAAATAAAGGATCACATGATCCAGTCTCATTACAATAATAGAAGTTCTATTGATCCATTACATAACACATAGCGGAAGCGAAATAGCGTAGTAGTAGTCCATCTATTCCACAGGCAACTGTTGACGTCAGGAGTGATCCTAGTTGTCGTAGACGTCTGATACGTCTCCAACGTATCTATAATTTCTGATGTTCCATGCTTGTTTTATGACAATACCAACATGTTTTGTTCACACTTTATATCATTTTTATGCGTTTTCCGGAACTAACCTATTGACGAGATGCCGAAAGGCCAGTTGCTGTTTTCTGCTGTTTTTGGTTTCAGAAATCCTAGTAAGGAAATATTTTCGGAATCGGACGAAATCAACACCGAAAGTCTTAGAATTCCCGGAAGCTTCCGGAACACCGAAGGAGAGTCGGAGGCGGGCAGCAGGGGGCCCACACCATAAGGCGGCGCGGGTGGCCCCCTGGGCGCGCCAGCCTATGGTGTGGGGGCCCCAGCCGCCTCCTTGCGCCGCCTCTCCGCCTATATAATCGTCCCTGACCTAAAAACCTCGGGAGGTTTGACGGAAACAGAGAAAACCATCCAGAGCCGCCGCCATCGCGAAAGTCCAATTCGGGGGACAGAAGTCGCTGTTCCGGCACCCTGCCGGGACGGGGAATTGCCCCCGGAGCCATCTCCACCGCCGTCTCCACCGCCATCTTCACCGCCATCGCTGCCTCCATGATGAGGAGGGAGTAATCCACCCCCGAGGCTGAGGGCTCCGCTGTAGCTATGTGGTTCATCTCTCTCCCATGTACCTCAATACAATAATCTCATGAGCTGCTTTACATGATTGAGATTCATATGAGTTTTGTATCACTACTATTCTATGTGCTACTCTAGTGATGTTATTAAAGTAGTCTATTCCTCCTACACGGTGTAATGGTGACGGTGTGTGCATCCGTGTTAGTACTTGGCGTATGCTATGATTATGATCTCTTGTAGATTATGAAGTTAACTATTGCTATGATGGTATTGATGTGATCTATTCCTCCTACATAGTGTGAAGGTGACAGTGTGCTTGCTATGTTAGTACTTGGTTTAGTCGTATTGATCTATCTTACACTCTAAGGTTATTTAAATATGAACATTGAATTGTGGAGCTTGTTAACTCCGGCATTGAGGGTTCGTGTAATCCTACGCAATGTGTTCATCATCCAACAAGAGTGTAGAGTATGCATTTATCTATTCTGTTATGTGATCAATGTTGAGAGTGTCCACTAGTGAAAGTGTAATCCCTAGGCCTTGTTCCTAAATACTGCTATCGCTGCTTGTTTACTGTTTTACTGCATTACTACTGCTGCGTTGCTACTACTTATTCATACCACCTGTATTTCACTATCTCTTCGCCGAACTAGTGCACCTATTAGGTGTGTTGGGGACACAAGAGACTTCTTGCTTTGTGGTTGCAGGGTTGCATGAGAGGGATATCTTTGACCTCTTCCTCCCTGAGTTCGATAAACCTTGGGTGATCCACTTAAGGGAAACTTGCTGCTGTTCTACAAACCTCTGCTCTTGGAGGCCCAACACTGTCTACAGGAAAAGGAGGGGGCGTAGACATCAAGCTATTTTCTGGCGCCGTTGCCGGGGAGGAAAGGTAAAAGGTACTCACACTCCGGACCTCGGCTACCAAGCTATTTTCCGGCGCCGTTGTAAGTACTCGAAGCTATTTCCTTTAGATCCTGCAATTGCAACTTTTTGTTTCTTGTTTACACTAGTTAGGCATAATGGAAAACAACAAAAAAATTGGTGAGCTTTTTAATCTATTTCCTGATTTAGAATTGTTTAATGCGAAAATTTAAAAACCTATGGAACCTTATTTGCATGCTAGTAGTGATGTTATTAGTATGAATGCAATTACTGCTAATACTATGGATAAGTCTAAGCTTGGGGAAGCTAGTTTATATAAAAATAATCTTTTTTGCTCCTCAGCTTTGGAAGAAATATTTTGCTCTGATAATGCTTTATCTCCCATATGCGATAACTCTAATGATGCTTCTGATATTTTAAATCCACCTGCTGAAAGTATTCCGTATAAAATACCTATGAAAATTATCGAACGTGTTATGGACAACCATTATAAAGGGGATGGAACTGTCCATCCTAGAGATCATTTACTGTTTTTGCACGAATTATGCGGGTTATTCAAGTGTGCAGGTATCTCTATGGATGAAGTGAGGAAGAAGCTATTCTCTGTTTCGCTGTCTGGTAAAGCGGCGCATTGGTATAAATTGTTGGAGAATAGACATTCTCTTGGTTGGGAGGAAATTGCATCTCTCTTTTATTCTAAATTTTATCCTCCTCATGAAGTGCATATTGATAGGAATTATATTTATAACTTTTATCCTCGTGATGGAGAGAGTATTTCTCAAGCGTGGGGGAGACTGAAGTCACTAATGCTCAAATGTCCCATTCATGAGCTCCCCCGTAATGTTATTGTTAACAATTTTTATGCGAGACTTTCAGGACAACACAAGGACTATCTGGATGCCTGTTCGGAGGGATCTTTCACAAGCAAGGAGATTGAAGCTAGGTGGGATCTTCTTGATCGGATTGAGGACAACGCTGAAGGATGGGAGAACGACAAAGGTAAAGAGTCAGGTATAAATTATGATTATGAATGTATTGAAGCTTTTATGGATACCGATAAATTTCGAAATATGAGTGCTACTTATGGTCTTGACTCTCAAGTTGCTGCAAATCTTTATAAAGCCTTTGATTCTCATTTTGAATTGCCTAAAAAGAATTTTGATAAGTATCATGAACCTTTTAAAGAGGCTTGCATGAAGAATGAAATTGTTGTTAATTATTGCAATAAGCATGCTCAAACTCCTAAGAATGCTATTTCCTATAAGCATGTTAATTTTTGTGGAATACATAGACCTTGTGGAATTAATCAAATCAAAGATGAATATTGTATCCATCATACTACTGAAAAAACTAGAAAGTGGCTTAGGGCTCTAGATGATCTTGGTAAAAAAGTTTGTGCCCTCTATCCTTTTATTTGTGAAGTTTGCCATGAAGTGGGTCATTTTAATTTTCAATGCTCCTCCAATGATAATTTGAACCCAATGAGTGCTGCAAATTTGCATTGTGATGGTGAAATTACTCCTAATCAGCATGATGAACTTACTTTATTTTTGGGGTGTGAAGAACTGTCGAGAAAAATCTCTTTGTTACATATGAGTGATCTTGATATTGATGATGTCCTGCATGGGTGTTTTTCTTATTGCATTGATAATAGCCATACAAATACTTACATACAAAATATTTTAGAAGACAACACCTTGCCAAAATATGATAGGACCGCCATGTGTTTTGAACTAATTAATGAAAAGGAGGAATCCTCCCAAGTTTCTTCTATTGTTTCTGAAAGTAAATCAGGTTATGCGGACAAGCCACCCTTCAAGCCTCTTCCTCCTAAAGAAGGAAATGAGGAGAAGGAAGAGAAGAAGAAGAAGAAGAAGAAGAAGGGAACGAAGAAGAAGAAGAGGAAGAAGAAGGAGAATAAAAAGAAAGAGGTAACGGCGTATCCCCGCGTGAATGAGATAACGCTAAGTAACCGTAAGTATGTTGCTCCTAATGATTATTGTGATAATGAATCTAAATATGATGATCTTCCTATGCCCTTTACATACATTAGAGATCATGATTTGAATGAGCACACTACTTTTGATATTGCAAATCTCTGGGAAACTAATTCTGAAAATGATGATGATAATAATTGCCATAGTGTCAGTGCTATCCATGCTTCCTCCCATAATGATATAGAAAGCTCTAAGCTTGGGGAAGAGGTGTTTGAAAATCCTTTTGCTACTGATCATTATGTGTTTCATACATCTCCTTCTAATAACAACGATGGTATGGTCATAGATAAACTGACTGTGAAAGATAACTATTCTATTTCTTATGATAACACTGTGCCTCCGATCTTTGATGATTATTATAAAGAATGCTATGATATAGGTTATAACTACCCTTATGAAACTTATCATAGTCATGATTGGGTTACCAAAAACGATTCCCTTAATATGCAACTTGTTTACCATGTTCAAATTCTTGATAATAATCCTGCTCCAATTACTATTAATGAAAAGAACTCTCCTTATGCCAAAATTAATGATACTTCTATGCATATGAACCATGATAAAAATGTTTTGAGTAATGGGTATATTGTGGATTTCATCAATGATGCTACTGAAAGTTATTATGAGAGAGGGAAATATGGTTGTATGCATCTTAATAATATTAAGTTTCCTCTCTTTATGTCGAGAATCTTGAAGTTACTCGTGTTTTATCCTCTTATGCTTGTCACTTTGTTCTTCATGAATTCATTTGTGTACAAGATTCCTCTTCATAGGAAGCATGTTAGACTTAAATTTGTTTTGAATTTGCCTCTTGAAGCTCTCTTTTGCTTCGAATACTATTTCCTGCGAGTGGATCATTAAAACTGCTAAGCCCATCTTAATGGCTATAAAGAAAGAACTTCTTGGGAGATAACCCATGTGTTATTTTGCTACAGTATTTTGTTTTATATTTGTGTCTTGGAAGTTGTTTACTACTGTAGCAACCTCTCCTTATCTTAGTTTTGTGTTTTGTTGTGCCAAGTGAAGCCTCTAATCGAAGGTTGATACTAGATTTGGATTTCTGCGCAGAAACAGATTTCTATCTGTCACGAATCTGGGCTGTTTTCTCTGTAGAAAAATCATAAAAATATGCCAATTTACGTGCGTGTTCCTCAGATATGTACGCAACTTTCATTAGTTTTGAGTTTTCTGATCTGAGCAACGGAAGTATTTATTAAAAATTCGTCTTTACGGACTGTTCTGTTTTGACAGATTCTGCCTTTTATTTCGCATTGCTTCTTTCGCTGTGTTGGGTGGATTTCTTTGTTCCATTACCTTCCAGTAGCTTTGAGCAATGTCCAGAAGTGTTAAGAATGATTGTGTCACCTCTGAACATGTGAGTTTTTGATTATGTACTAACCCCTCTAATGAAGTTTATGAGAAGTTTGGTGTGAAGGAAGTTTTCAAGGGTCAAGAGAGGAGGATGATATACTATGATCAAGAAGAGTGAAAGCTCTAAGCTTGGGGATGCCCCGGTGGTTCACCCCTGCATATATCAAGAAGACTCAAGCGTCTAAGCTTGGGGATGCCCAAGGCATCCCCTTCTTCATCGACAAATTATCAGGTTCCTTCTCTTGAAACTATATTTTTATTCGGTCACATCTTATGTGCTTTTCTTGGAGCGTCAGTATGTTTCTTATTTTTGTTTTTGTTGAATAAATGCTTGTGTGGGAGAGAGACACGCTCCGCTGGTTCGTATGAACACATGCGTTCTTAGCTTTTAATGTTCATGGCGAAGGTTGAAACTGCTTCGTTAAATTGTTATATGGTTGGAAACGGAAATGCTACATGTAGTAATTGGTATGATGTCTTGAATAACTTGATATTTGGCAATTGTTGTGCTCTTGTTTAAGCTCTTGCATCATATACTTTGCACCTATTAGTGAAGAAATACATAGAGCTTGTTAAAATTTGGTTTGCATGAGTGGTTTCTCTAGAGTCTAGATATTTTCTAGTGAGGTGTTTGAACAACAAGGAAGACGATGTATAGTCTTATAATGCTTGTAATATGTCTTTTATGTGAGTTTTGCTGTACTAGTCCGTGCCTGTGTTTGCTTCAAACAACCTTGCTAGCCTAAACCTTGTATCGAGAGGGAATACTTCTCATGCATCCAAATCCTTGAGCCAAACAACACTATGCCATTTGTGTCCACCATACCTACCTACTACATGGTATTTCCTGCTATTCCAAAGTAAATTGCTTGAGTGCTACCTTTAAACAATTCAAAATTTATCACCTCTGATTTGTGTCAATGTTTTATAGCTCATGAGGAAGTATGTGGTGTTTATCTTTCAATCTTGTTGGGCAACTTTCACCATTGGACTAGTGGCTTCATCCGCTTATCCAATAATTTTGCAAAAAGAGCTGGCAATGGGATTCCCAGTCCCAAATTAATTAACAAAAATAGACACTCCTCCATGGTATGTGATTGTTGGACGGCACCCGAAGATTCGGTTAGCCATGGCTTGTGTAAGCAAAGGTTGGGAGGAGTGTCATCATAATAAAACTAAAATAAAAAGGCACTCCTTCATGGTATGAGATTGTTGGCAGGCACCCGAGGATTCGGTTAGCCATGGTTTGTGAAAGAAAGGTTGGAAGGAGTGCCACCCAAAATAAAATAAAATGGGAGCCGCTCTTTGAAGGTTTGTCTGGCAAGGGGGTTAGAGTACCCGCTACCATTCGTTGACAACAACATACACCTCTCAAAACTTTATTTTTATGCTCTCTTTATGTTTTCAAAATAAAAGCTCTAGCACAAATATAGCAATCGATGCTTTCCTCTTTGAAGGACCATTCTTTTACTTTTATTGTTGAGTCAGTTCACCTATCTCTCTCTACCTCAAGAAGCAAACATTTGTGTTAACTGTGCATTGATTCTTACATACTTGCTTATTGCACTTGTTATATTGCTTTGCATTGACAACTATCCATAAGATATACATGTTACAAGTTGAAAGCAACCGCTGAAACTTAATCTTCCATTGTGTTGCTTCAATACCTTTTACTAAGAATTCATTGCTTTATGAGTAACTCTTATGCAAGACTTATTGATGCTTGTCTTGAAAGTACTATTCATGAAAAGTCTTTGCTATATGATTCAATTGTTTACTCATTGCATTTACATTGTTTCGAATCGCTGCATTCATCTCATAAGCTTTACAATGGTATGATTAAGATTATGTTGGTAGCATGTCACCTCAGAAATTATCTTTTATCGTTTACCTACTCGAGGACGAGTAGGAACTAAGCTTGGGGATGCTGATACGTCTCCAACGTATCTATAATTTCTGATGTTCCATGCTTGTTTTATGACAATACCAACATGTTTTGTTCACACTTTATATCATTTTTATGCGTTTTCCGGAACTAACCTATTGACGAGATGCCGAAAGGCCGATTCTTTGTTTTCTGCTGTTTTTGGTTTCAGAAATCCTAGTAAGGAAATATTTTCGGAATCGGACGAAATCAACACCGAAAGTCTTAGAATTCCCGGAAGCTTCCGGAACACCGAAGGAGAGTCGGAGGCGGGCAGCAGGGGGCCCACACCATAAGGCGGCGCGGGTGGCCCCCTGGGCGCGCCAGCCTATGGTGTGGGGGCCCCAGCCGCCTCCTTGCGCCGCCTCTCCGCCTATATAATCGTCCCTGACCTAAAAACCTCGGGAGGTTCGACGGAAACAGAGAAAACCATCCAGAGCCGCCGCCATCGCGAAAGTCCAATTCGGGGGACAGAAGTCGCTGTTCCGGCACCCTGCCGGGACGGGGAATTGCCCCCGGAGCCATCTCCACCGCCGTCTCCACCGCCATCTTCACCGCCATCGCTGCCTCCATGATGAGGAGGGAGTAATCCACCCCCGAGGCTGAGGGCTCCGCTGTAGCTATGTGGTTCATCTCTCTCCCATGTACCTCAATACAATAATCTCATGAGCTGCTTTACATGATTGAGATTCATATGAGTTTTGTATCACTACTATTCTATGTGCTACTCTAGTGATGTTATTAAAGTAGTCTATTCCTCCTACACGGTGTAATGGTGACGGTGTGTGCATCCGTGTTAGTACTTGGCGTATGCTATGATTATGATCTCTTGTAGATTATGAAGTTAACTATTGCTATGATGGTATTGATGTGATCTATTCCTCCTACATAGTGTGAAGGTGACAGTGTGCTTGCTATGTTAGTACTTGGTTTAGTCGTATTGATCTATCTTACACTCTAAGGTTATTTAAATATGAACATTGAATTGTGGAGCTTGTTAACTCCGGCATTGAGGGTTCGTGTAATCCTACGCAATGTGTTCATCATCCAACAAGAGTGTAGAGTATGCATTTATCTATTCTGTTATGTAATCAATGTTGAGAGTGTCCACTAGTGAAAGTGTAATCCCTAGGCCTTGTTCCTAAATACTGCTATCGCTGCTTGTTTACTGTTTTACTGCGTTACTACTGCTGCGTTGCTACTACTTATTCATACCACCTGTATTTCACTATCTCTTCGCCGAACTAGTGCACCTATTAGGTGTGTTGGGGACACAAGAGACTTCTTGCTTTGTGGTTGCAGGGTTGCATGAGAGGGATATCTTTGACCTCTTCCTCCCTGAGTTCGATAAACCTTGGGTGATCCACTTAAGGGAAACTTGCTGCTGTTCTACAAACCTCTGCTCTTGGAGGCCCAACACTGTCTACAGGAAAAGGAGGGGGCGTAGACATCAACGTCCTGCTGTCTTTCTTCCGGGTTCTGGTACTCGTCTTCATAGTCTGGCCATTTGAATAGCCAGGGACACAGCCATGAGTACTTTAAAGTACTCGTAAACTAATACTAAGGTAAACACTATCAACTATAGTAAGGGGGTTCTAAGCTCTAGTTTTATTTGCATGAAGCCAGTTTTATTTCATAAGCACTTTAATAATCAAAGCCTCTTCATTTAACTAACTCAAGTGGGAACATTAGTGTCATTCCCACAACTCAGTTGTGATTCAAAGTCAAAGTCACCTTTCAAATTCAAGTCACAAGTCACCATTCATATTTTTAGAAAAATTCTGATGACGGAACAGTATGGCCTTTCCAACGGTCCATAACCGCGGACGCGGCTATTCGAATAGGTTAAACTCTGCAGAGGTTGTACACTTGTGCCACAACAATTACAATAGTTCGTCAGGGGTAACTAGCCCTGATTTATCGTACAAAGTACGCGAACTACCAATCCTAACCTTTCATTTACATACCCTAGTATAGGCACCTCTCCCCATGAGCTTGGCCTCCCGGTGAAAACAAACCGTCAACCCGGGAACTGCACAGGGCTTGGGTAGGACATTCACCTCATTTCACGTCATTTCACATCCAATGGAGGCAGCCTCGGCATAACCCCTATGACGCTTGTTCAGAGGGAACCCATACTAAAATACATAAGTTTCCAGCTAAGCCTTACCCAGATTCAGGTATTGTGGGGGTACTTGTAAAATTGGAATGGTATCGCATCCGAACCCAACCATCAGATTTTGGTAAATTTCACCAAGTCATTCACAAGTCATATTCACCTTCAAAATCTTTCAATAGAATGACTCATCATCCCAAGGTTTTCAAAGTTAATTCAATTCACAAGTTCCCAACTAGAGTAGTCACTTTTAATATTTAGCACTAGCAACTAGTCATGAGGGGTGCTAAGTAGTTTGCCTTGCTTCTAGGCTAAGTGTGATGCTCTTGTACTACTCCATAACTAAACCAAGTGAATCATAAATCAAAAAGTAACTTTGATAAATAAAATTCAATAAAGCTTGTAAAGTAAAAACTTGGGATAGGATCATAAAGTAAAAGGTAATGGTGCCTTGCTCTTGTAGAGCTTTGCACAAATCTATCTTGCATTGGTAATATCTTGCAAACAAAATAGCTTGCATTAGTCTAGCTTGCCTTGATTGGTGATGTGATCAAAGTTCTCTTGCTCTTCCTCTTGGTAGAAACCTCTTCCTCTTGATTGTCTCCGGTACTAGCGTCTATAAACGAATACGAGGATACAATCACCAAACAACACTTAAGTAGTCTCAATTAGCCTTATTGGCTCACACAAATGATCTAGCATCACTACTTAACATTTATTCACAAATTATCCTAGGGTTTCCTTATTTAATATTAGGAAAATAATTTCCTCTCATTGAAAAATGGAATTAGGGTTTCCCTTTGGTTTGGAGAAATAATTTCCTCTCCTTGAATCTTCTTAAGATTTAATCTTCTCAAATAACCAGGGATGATCACATGTTGACCAAGGTCAACACTTCACACTTATCATTTGAGAAAAGTGATTTAAATGAGATTCATCATCTCATGTGATTTAAATAACCATGGTGATTCAAATACTATATTGATTTAAATTCCACAAGTGAGCAAGTATGAGCCTATGCAATAGAGGTCACCACATTACATCATAACACTTAAGAAAATGATTTAAATGAGGTGCTACACCTCATAGATTTAAATTCCTAAAATTTGAAATGGTTTAAATGGACTAGTATTGACTACATAGCCAATATTTTGCTTCTAGCCCATGATCATGTACAGAACCTATATTATATTTTTACATAGTAAATTAGGGTTGGTGAAATGTGAATTATTGCAATTGGATTCACTTCAAAATTCAAATTGGTTGATTTTTAAGATTTATTTGGATACTGAAAAGTCTCTGTTTTGTTATTTTTGCTATTCAAAATCTACACAAGTTATGGGGTTGAATCCAGTTGCAAAGTGTAGATAATTTCATGGGCTTTCCAGAGATATGCAGTTTGCTAAATTTGGTGCAGTAGTTTGAAAGTTATTCAAATTTGAAGTGGACACCAATATTTGAAAATGAGCTGAAACGAATTATGACAAAGTTTGAATTGTTGGGCCGCGCGGGAAAAGAAGATGGGCTGAAACAAAATTAAACCACACAGCGCAGCCCAACAAGCATCTGGTGTGAGTGGGCCGCCCTGACGAGGTGGGGGCCACCCGTCAGTGGCTCTTAACAGCCGAATCGGTATGTGCTCACCTCTACCGTTGGATTAGACGCGGATCTGGTGGCTCTGAGTCGTCGTCACCGACGGGGAGGAAGACCTTGCTGCAACGGCGAGGTAGGGGGTCGGCGGCAGGACGGAGCTCCGGCGAGGGGCGGCGCTGGCGCTGAAAGAGGTTGTCGATGACGAGGATCTTACTGGTAGCCGTGGGAGGAGCGGAGGTGGCCTAATTTGACGACGGCGATGAGCTACTGTGGCGGTGGTCGGCGGTGCAATTGGAGCTACTCCGGCTAAATTGGGACGAGGGAAGTGGTCGAGGAGATCAAGGAGAAGGAGGGGAGGCGACTGGTGTGGAGAATGCCTCAAGGGGGTGCCTCTATTTTATAGTTGCGCTATGTGGCCGTGGGGTGCTCCAAGGTCGACGGTGGCGACGGCGTTCGAGGGCGTGAAGGGGCAAGGTAGAGGGCGCGCTAGGTAGCTGCGATCATGGCGAGCACGACGCGCGTGAAGGGATAGCGAGGGGAGGACGAGGGCGTGCTGGTGTCGTCGCCGTCCTGGCAGTACGGGTGCGGCAGAGATGGGATCATGGCGATGGCGACAAGGCGGCCGCAGGCTAGCGAGCGTGTCTACGCGGTAGAGGAGAGGGTGGCGGGGCTCGTTGCAGTCATAGGGATGCAGGAGGAGGACGAGAGCGACTGGACGAGCGACGTTCTGGCGCGTCCAGGACGTTGTCCGTGCGCGCTCACCGCGTGCCTGACACGTTCTGGGCGTGGTCTGGGTGTGCGTGTTCTGGCCAATGTCGTGAGAGCTTTGAGCTAGGAAGGGTACTGGCGGGCTTAGGGGAGTGCAGGGTAGCTAGTTGACATGGTGAGAGAGATAGGAGAGGACCAAGGAGAATGAGTGCATGTGTGTGAGCATGGGGTACGACATGGTTGCAAAGGTGATCATGTCTCCACTTTAAACAGAGCAAATGGACTGGGATGATGCAGAGGAGGTACAGGAGCAACAATGATCAAAGATCAAAAGGGGTTTAGGCAAAAATCCAGAGGTTAAAAGGATGTATCTCCAATTCCAAAGTTTGCCTGCCAACTGTTTGATGAAATGGCCGCATGAAGGTTTTTGTTGAATTTTGGAAATCTTTTTGGTGAATCTCTTTTATATAATTATAGAGGTAGAATGGTGGTGGCGGTGTTCATTTTGGTGAAGGTTTGTGAGAATTCAAAATGGGGGTTAATCTTCCCTTTATTTCAATGTCACAACTTGTCAAATCTATTCTGGTCAACCTAGTCAAAGTCAGCACTAGTGGTCAACATAAAAGTTGTTCACCTTGACATGGTCTTGGATGACATGGCAAGAGTTGGTCAAGGTTGGTTTAAGAAAAGTCAAAACCAGGGGGGTAAAGTGGTGAATATTTTATAAAATGGCCATATGACCATTATCATATGTAAGTTGCATTTGAATTCATCTTTGATTTGAATTGGGTTTCTTTGATTCAAAAGGGTGTGTTATTGATATATAAGTGTTTTACAAACAATGGCACAAGCAAATGTGGCCTTGGTTGAAGATTTGCAAAATTGGCTAAGTGTGTATGTGAGTGAAAATGGGATTTTCTCCCTATTTGATTTCTCTCTTTTTGATTTGATTTTTATTGACTCCAAAGTGATTCTTATTAGTTTAGGAACATTTCCAAACCATTGAAACCATTCCAAAAGGTCTAGCTCAAAGATTTGCAAAAATGGCCATAACACCTAAGAGGTGATGTGTCAATTTTTCTTAATCTTGTAAATTGTTCCCCTCTTTACTTGGGCATGGGTTAGGGTCAATTTAGGGTTGGATTAGGTTTAGAGATGGTTTCACACTATTTGAGCAAGGTTTAAAGGCATAGAACAAGAATTGGGTATTTTGGCTATGTGTCACATATGCCTCTATGCATATGTTGTATTTGATTTTTAATTTGACTTGGCTTGACCCAATTGGTGTTGTTGAGTGTTGAAATGGTATAGAGGAGTGATCCAACCATTCACAACATGTCTTAGGGTCAAGATCCTCAAATTCACAAATTTGCATTTGTTCTCATATGCCTCTATGGCATTTTTAGTTTCTTTTTATTTTCTTTTGGTTCAACTTGGATTTGGTTTGATAAGCACTAGGTAAGGTTTATGAAGGTTTTCCAAACCTCTAAACAAAGTAGAAAGGCCTAGGGTAAAGATTTATAAAAATAGCCATAGGCACATATACCTTTTTCTTATTTAATTTCCTTTTATTTTATTTTAACTTGGGTGGTGAAAAGAGAGGTGAGATTTCGGGTTTAAGATCATTTCAAAATACTTTAACAAGCAATCATGGCAATAGCACAAGAATTAAGCAAGATCACTATGTATCAAACTTAATTTAATAAAAGTTTTTGTTGGTTCCAAAATTTGGAAATAGGGAAATTCATTTGTTGTGTTTTGAAAATTTTGGGATGTTACAAACCCTTCCCCCTTAAACAAATCTCGTCCCGAGATTTTAAGAAAAGTTAGGTTCCTAAGAGAGATTGAGCATTTTGATTAATAGGAAGACATACTTGGCATGGTCTGGGGTGCTTCCTGAGCTTCAGTGGCATTCATGTGGTAGAGGCGGCCGTTGTTGTTGTTCTGGTTCCTTCTTCCTGCAAAGCGGCGCTGTTGCTGAGCCGATGCAGCGGTATTGGCGGCAATCTTGGCAAGCTTCTTGGGGCACTCGTTGGAGTAGTGACCCACAACTCCACATTCATAGCAGTTGATTGTTGCCTTGTCCTTGGGGGTGATGGGGGTAGCATTGCTCCCAGTCCTCGGGGCAGTATTGGTGTTGTTGTTGTTTCCATTGTTGTTGTTGCTGTTGTGGTGGTTGTTGTTGTTGTGGTTGTTGTTGTTGTTGCCTCCGGTTTTCGGGGGTCCTCCGTTGTTGTTGGTGTAGTTGGGGCAATAACTCTGAGCAGGGGGCTTGTTGTATCTTGGGGTGAATCCTCCAGAGGAGTTGTTGCGGTACTTCTGGGTATGGTGGGGTCCATTCTGGTTCATCATTCTGCGCTTGCGGTTCTCGTTGGCCTGATGCAGCTTTCCTTCCATCTGTATAGCTGAGTCCACGAGGGCTTCTAAGTCAGCGAACGGAATGTTCACTAACACGGTTTGCATCTCATCATGCAGTCCGTTCAGAAATCTTTCCTTCCTCTTCTCATTGGTGTCGGTCTCATCCGGGGCGTACCTTGACAGAGTGAGAAACCTATCGCGGTATTCCACCACGGACATCCTTCCTTGTTTGAGTTCCCGGAACTCGTCTCTCATTTTCTTGATCAGTCCTTGGGGCACATGATATTTGCTAAACTTCAGCTTGAAGTCTTCCCAGGTCATCATCTATCCCGCATTCATTGCACGGGCACTTGGCCACCAGGCTCTGGCAGGTCCTGACAGGTAGTGGGTGGCGAACAGTACTTTTTCTGCGGCTTCAACTCCCGCAACTTCGAGGTTGTTCTCCATGGTCTGGAGCCAGTCATCAGCATTTAGGGGCTCTTCAGTCTTGTTGAATATCGGTGGGTTGGTGTTCTGAAAGTTCTTCAGCTTCAATCCAGGGTGATCGTGGTTTCCATGGCCTTGATTGTTCTGAGCTATCTGTTGCAGTGTAGCAATGTTTGCTTGGCGTTCAGCTCTTTCGGCTTCTCGGTCTGCCATCATCGTCTACAGCAGTTGCATCATGGCATCCTGGGTGGCGCTGCGGGTTGGTGGGGCCATCTGAACATTGTGGTAGATGATAAGATAAGAGGGAATTTTCTATGGTTTGTTTTGTTAAATTTTAAAAAGTTCATAACTTGAAAATTTGAGTAGTGTTGCGGGGGTAAAAACCAACAACACTTCTTCATTCATACCAAGCATCACACATTACAAACTAACACACCGTTGGTTTGAAGAACCATTCATTCGTTCTACGATACAAGGGGATCCTGATACAACTCACACATACGAAAGTGCTTTAAATGATACTACTCTTCAGGGGGGGGGGGGATTCTTCATCTTCACGGGTAATGTGCTTGGCGAAAGGCGAGGGCGTTGTCCAACTCTTTGCGGGTCTTGTACAGCATGTAGTCGAGGTAGGCAACATAGTGGTTCATCTCCTGGTGCGGGGGCATGATTATTGGTCTTCCCATGGGATCATGTCTTGGGTAGTAAATGAAGCGGGTAGTCTTGAGTTTGTTCACATTCTGTCCGCACAGATGGACAATTGCTTCCTGCATGGCTTTGGCTATTCCATACTTCCAAGTGTTTCCCGTTACAGAAAACCAGATGGTTTCCCATGTTGGGGTTCCAAGCTTTCCTCTCAGATCTGCAGTAACTTCCCACCGAGGTGGTCCTCCCGATGGATTGTTGAGGGGTATTCCGAAGAACTCAGGATACAGGCGTCCTAGATATTCAACCAGTTGTTTCAACTCCTTCTCAAACATTAGGTTTCCTCCGTGGCCAAGCTGATAGGACTTGCAGGTGTACTCCATCTGTGAAGAATTATGATGAGTAAGTTAGAGAAGTGAGTCGTGTGTCAAAATTTTATGTAGTAGTATAAGAAGAATAGAGCATAACTTTCTTATTCTGAAGAAGATCTCAAGGGTAAGAGTGAGAATAAGTTTTCATAAATAATCACTTCCTTTGTTTTGAAACTAAAATTTTCAGACGTCCATTCTAACTAGGGTCTCCTAAGGTCAACAATGGCTCTGATACCAACTTGTCAACACCCGGATTTTTAAGTCCAGATGCCTATTATGCCATTCCTCGCAATCCTAGGAATATTGTTTTTGGGAGACATAATAGATTGATATCACAACACATCATTCATTACAACACATAATCGTCTTACAAATAAAGGATCACATGATCCAGTCTCATTACAATAATAGAAGTTCTATTGATCCATTACATAACACAGAGCGGAAGCGAAATAGCGTAGTAGTAGTCCATCTATTCCACAGGCAACTGTTGACGTCAGGAGTGATCCTAGTTGTCGTAGACGTCCTGCTGTCCTTCTTCCGGGTTCTGGTACTTGTCTTCATAGTCTGGCCATTTGAATAGCCAGGGACACAGCCATGAGTACTTTAAAGTACTCGCAAACTAATACTAAGGTAAACACTATCAACTATAGTAAGGGGGTTCTAAGCTCTAGTTTTATTTGCATGAAGCCAGTTTTATTTCATAAGCACTTTAATAATCAAAGCCTCTTCATTTAACTAACTCAAGTGGGAACATTAGTGTCATTCCCACAACTCAGTTGTGATTCAAAGTCAAAGTCACCTTTCAAATTCAAGTCACAAGTCACCATTCATATTTTTAGAAAAATTCTGATGACGGAACAGTATGGCCTTTCCAACGGTCCATAACCGCGGACGCGGCTATTCGAATAGGTTAAACTCTGCAGAGGTTGTACACTTGTGCCACAACAATTACAATAGTTCGTCAGGGGTAACTAGCCCTGATTTATCGTACGCAGTACGCGAACTACCAATCCTAACCTTTCATTTACATACCCTAGTATAGGCACCTCTCCCCATGAGCTTGGCCTCCCGGTGAAAACAAACCGTCAACCCGAGAACTGCACATGGCTTGGGTAGGACATTCACCTCATTTCACGTCATTTCACATTCAATGGAGGCAGCCTCGGCATAACCCCTATGACGCTTGTTCAGAGGGAACCCATACTAAAATACATAAGTTTCCAGCTAAGCCTTACCCAGATTCAGGTATTGTGGGGGTACTTGTAAAATTGGAATGGTATCGCATCCGAACCCAACCATCAGATTTTGGTAAATTTCACCAAGTCATTCACAAGTCATATTCACCTTCAAAATCTTTCAATAGAATGACTCATCATCCCAAGGTTTTCAAAGTTAATTCAATTCACAAGTTCCCAACTAGAGTAGTCACTTTTAATATTTAGCACTAGCAACTAGTCATGAGGGGTGCTAAGTAGTTTTCCTTGCTTCTAGGCTAAGTGTGATGCTCTTGTACTACTCCATAACTAAACCAAGTGAATCATAAATCAAAAAGTAACTTTGATAAATAAAATTCAATAAAGCTTGTAAAGTAAAAAACTTGGGATAGGATCATAAAGTAAAAGGTAATGGTGCCTTGCTCTTGTAGAGCTTTGCACAAATCTATCTTGCATTGGTAATAACTTGCAAACAAAATAGCTTGCATTAGTCTAGCTTGCCTTGATTGGTGATGTGATCAAAGTTCTCTTGCTCTTCCTCTTGGTAGAAAACCTCTTCCTCTTGATAGTCTCCGGTACTAGCGTCTATAAATGAATACGAGGATACAATCACCAAACAACACTTAAGTAGTCTCAATTAGCCTTATTGGCTCACACAAATGATCTAGCATCACTACTTAACATTTATTCACAAATTATGCTAGGGTTTCCTTATTTAATATTAGGAAAATAATTTCCTCTCATTGAAAAATGGAATTAGGGTTTCCCTTTGGTTTGGAGAAATAATTTCCTCTCCTTGAATCTTCTTAAGATTTAATCTTCTCAAATAACCAGGGATGATCACATGTTGACCAAGGTCAACACTTCACACTTATCATTTGAGAAAAGTGATTTAAATGAGATTCATCATCTCATGTGATTTAAATAACCATGGTGATTCAAATACTATATTGATTTAAATTCCACAAGTGAGCAAGTATGAGCCTATGCAATAGAGGTCATCACATTACTTCATAACACTTGAGAAAATGATTTAAATGAGGTGCTACACCTCATAGATTTAAATTCCTAAAATTTGAAATGGTTTAAATGGACTAGTATTGACTACATAGCCAATATTCTGCTTCTAGCCCATGATCATGTACAGAACCTATATTATATTTTTACATAGTAAATTAGGGTTGGTGAAATGTGAATTATTGCAATTGGATTCACTTCAAAATTCAAATTGGTTGATTTTTAAGATTTATTTGGATACTGAAAAGTCTCTGTTTTGTTATTTTTTCTATTCAAAATCTACACAAGTTATGGGTTTGAATCCAGTGGCAAAGTGTAGATAATTTCATGGGCTTTCCAGAGATATGCAGTTTGCTAAATTTGGTGCAGTAGTTTGAAAGTTATTCAAATTTGAAGTGGACACCAGTATTTGAAAATGAGCTGAAACGAATTATGACAAAGTTTGAATTGTTGGGCCGCGCGGGAAAAGAAGATGGGCCGAAACGAAATTAAACCGCACAGCGCAGCCCAGCAAGCATCTGGTGTGAGTGGGCCGCCCTGACGAGGTGGGGGCCACCCGTCAGTGGCTCTTAACAGCCGAATCGATATGTGCTCACCTCTACCGTTGGATTAGACGCGGATCTGGCGGCTGTGAGTCGTCGTCACCGACGGGGAGGAAGTCCTTGCTGCAACGGCGAGGTAGGGGGTCGGCGGCGTGACGGAGCTCCGGCGAGGGGCGGCGCTTGCGCTGAAAGAGGTTGTCGATGACGAGGATCTTACTGGTAGCCGTGGGAGGAGCGGAGGTGGCCTAATTTGATGACGGCGATGAGCTACTGTGGCGGTGGTCGGCGGTGCAATTGGAGCTACTCCGGCTAAATTGGGACGAGGGAAGTGGTCGAGGAGATCAAGGAGAAGGAGGGGAGGCGACTGGTGTGGAGAATGCCTCAAGGGGGTGCCTCTATTTATAGTTGCGCTATGTGGCCGTGGGGTGCTGCAAGGTCGACGGTGGCGACGGTGTTCGAGGGCGTGAAGGGGCAAGGTAGAGGGCGCGCTAGGTAGCTGCGATCATGGCGAGCACGACGCGCATGAAGGGACAGCGAGGGGAGGACGAGGGCGTGCTGGCGTCGTCGCCGTCCTGGCAGTACGGGTGCGGCAGAGATGGGATCATGGCGATGGCGACAAGGTGGCCGCAGGCTAGCGAGCGTGTCTACGCGGTAGAGGAGAGGGTGGCGGGGCTCGTTGCAGTCATAGGGATGCAGGAGGAGGACGAGAGCGACTGGACGAGCGACGTTTTGGCGCGTCCAGGACGTTGTCCGTGCGCGCTCACCGCGTGCCTGGCACGTTCTGGGCGTGGTCTGGGCGTGCGTGTTCTGGCCAATGCCGTGAGAGCTTTGAGCTAGGAAGGGTACTGGCGGGCTTAGGGGAGTGCAGGGTAGCTAGTTGACATGGTGAGAGAGATAGGAGAGGACCAAGGAGAATGAGTGCATGTGTGTGAGCATGGGGTACGGCATGGTTGCAAAGGTGATCATGTCTCCACTTTAAACAGAGCAAATGGGCTGGGATGATGCAGAGGAGGTACAGGAGCAACAATGATCAAAGATCAAAAGGGGTTTAGGCAAAAATCCAGAGGTTAAAAGGATGTATGTCTGCCAACTGTTTGATGAAATGGCCGCATGAAGGTTTTTGTTGAATTTTGGAAATCTTTTTGGTGAATCTCTTTTATATAATTAGAGAGGTAGAATGGTGGTGGTGGTGTTCATTTTGGTGAAGGTTTGTGAGAATTCAAAATGGGGGTTAATCTTCCCTTTATTTCAATGTCACAACTTGTCAAATCTATTCTGGTCAACCTGGTCAAAGTCAGCACTAGTGGTCAACATAAAAGTTGTTCACCTTGACATGGTCTTGGATGACATGGCAAGAGTTGGTCAAGGTTGGTTTAAGAAAAGTCAAAACCAGGGGGGTAAAGTGGTGAAGATTTTATAAAATGGCCATATGACCATTATCATATGTAAGTTGCATTTGAATTCATCTTTGATTTGAATTGGGTTTCTTTGATTCAAAAGGGTGTGTTATTGATATATAAGTGTTTTACAAATAATGGCACAAGCAAATGTGGCCTTGGTTGAAGATTTGCAAAATTGGCTAAGTGTGTATGTGAGTGAAAATGGGATTTTATCCCTATTTGATTTCTCTCTTTTTGATTTGATTTTTCTTGACTCCAAAGTGATTCTTATTAGTTTAGGAACATTTCCAAACCATTGAAACCATTCCAAAATGTCTAGCTCAAAGATTTGGAAAAATGGCCTTAACACCTAAGAGGTGATGTGTCAATTTTTCTTAATCTTGTAAATTGTTCCCCTTGCTTTACTTGGGCATGGGTTAGGGTCAATTTAGGGTTGGATTAGGTTTAGAGATGGTTTCACACTATTTGGGAAAGGTTTAAAGGCATAGAACAAGAATTGGGTATTTTGGCTATGTGTCACATATGCCTCAATGCATATGTTGTATTTGGTTTTTAATTTGACTTGGCTTGACCCAATTGGTGTTGTTGAGTGTTGAAATGGTATAGAGGAGTGATACAACCATTCACAACATGTCTTAGGGTCAAGATCCTCAAATTCACAAATTTGCATTTGTTCTCATATGCCTCTATGCCATTTTTAGTTTCTTTTTATATTCTTTTGGTTCAACTTGGATTTGGTTTGATAAGCACTAGGTAAGGTTTATGAAGGTTTTCCAAACCTCTAAACAAAGTAGAAAGTCCTAGGGTAAAGATTTATAAAAATAGTCATAGGCACATATACCTTTTTCTTATTTAATTTCCTTTTATTTTATTTTAACTTGGGTGGTGAAAAGAGAGGTGAGGTTTAGGGTTTAAGATCATTTCAAAATACTTTAACAAGCAATCATGGCAATAGCACAAGAATTAAGCAAGATCACTATGTATCAAACTTAATTTAATAAAAGTTTTTGTTGGTTACAAAATTTGGAAATAGGGAAATTCATTTGTTGTGTTTTGAAATTTTTGGGATGTTACAACGATCCAAGTAAAGCACATAAGATGTGACGGAATAAAAATATAGTTTCACTAGAGGTGACCTGATAAGTTGTCGATGAAGAAGGGGGTGCCTTGGGCATCCCCAAGCTTAGATGCTTGATTCTTCTTGAAATATGCAGGGATGAACCACGGGGGCATCCCCAAGCTTAGAGTTTTCACTCTTCTTGATCATATTGTATCATCCTCCTCTCTTGATCCTTGAAAACTTCCTCCACACCAAACTCAAAACAAACTCATTAGAGGGTTAGTGCATAATCAAAAATTCACATATTCAGAGGTGACATAATCATTCTTAACACTTCTGGACATTGCACAAAGCTACTGAAAGTTAATGGAACAAAGAAATCCATCCAACATAGCAAAACAGGCAATGCAAAATAAAAGGCAGAATCTGTCAAAACAGAACAGTAAGTAACGACAAATTTTTTAGGGGCACTTAACTTGCTCAGATGAAAACGCTCAAATTGAATGAAAGTTGCGTACATATCTGAGGATCACGCACGTAAATTGGCAGATTTTTATGAGTTACCTACAGAAGGGGCTGCTCAAATTTGTGACAGCAAGAAATCTGTTTCTGCGCAGTAATCCAAATCTAGTATCAACCTTACTATCAAAGACTTTACTTGGCACAACAATGCAATAAAATAAAGATAAGAAGAGGTTGCTACAATAGTAACAACTTCCAAGACTCAAATATAAAACAAAAGTGCAGAAGTAAAATAATGGGTTGTCTTCCATAAGCGCTTTTCTTTAATGCCTTTCAGGTAGGCGCAAAAAGTGTGCATCAAGTATTATCAAGAGATGAAGCATCAACATCATAATTTGTTCTAATAATAGAATCATAAGGTAACTTCATTCTCTTTCTAGGGAAGTGTTCCATACCTTTCTTGAGAGGAAATTGATACTTAATATTTCCTTCCTTCATATCAATAATAGCACCAACAGTTCGAAGAAAAGGTCTTCCCAAAATAATGGGAAAAGATGCATTGCATTCAATATCCAAGACAACAAAATCAACGGGGACAAGGTTATTGTTAACCGTAATGTGAACGTTATCAATCCTCCCCAAAGGTTTCTTCATAGAATTATCAGCAAGATTAACATCCAAATAACAATTTTTCAATGGTGGCAAGTCAAGCATATTATAGATTTTGTTAGGCATAACAGAAATGCTTGCACCAAGATCACATAAAGCATTACAATCAAAACATTGACCTTCATCTTAATGATGGGCTCCCAACCATCTTCCAACTTCCTAGGAATAGAAGTTTCAAGTTTGAATTTATCTTCTCTAGCTTTAATGAGAGCATTTGTAATATGTTTTGTAAAGGCCAAATTTATAGCACTAGCATTAGGACTTCTAGCAAGTTTTTGCAAGAAATTTATAACTTCAGAGATGTGACAATCATCAAAATCTAAACCATTATGACCTAAAGCAATGGGATCATTGTCCCCAATATTTTGAAAAATTTCAGCAGTTTTATCACAAGCAGTTTCAGACAGTTTTGCACGCTTTGCATTAGGAGTAGAAACATTGCTAACACCAATTATTTTACCATTGATAGTAGGAGGTTTAGCAACATGTGAAGCATCAACATTACTAGTGGTGGTAACAGTCCAAACTTTAGCTACATTATTCTCTTTAGCAAATTTTTCTTCTTTTTCCCACCTAGCATGCAATTCAGCCATCAATCTAATATTTTCATTAATTTGAACTTGGATTGCGTTTGCTGTAGCAAATGACTTAATATATTTAGTTTCATTAGGCATAACTTTCAATTTTAAAAGATCAACATCAGCAGCAAGACTATCAACCTTAGAAGCAAGAACATCAATTTTACCAAGCTTTTCTTCAATAGATTTGTTAAAAGCAGTTTGTGTAGTAATAAATTCTTTAAGCATGGCTTTAAGACCAGGGGTACACTCCTATTATTGTTGTAAGAATTACCATAAGAATTACCATAACCGTTACCATTATTAGAAGGATATGGCCTATAGTTGTTACCAGAATTATTCCTATAAGCATTGTTGTTGAAATTATTTTTTTTAATGAAGTTCACATCAACATGCTCTTCTTGAGCAACCAATGAAGCTAAAGGAACATTATTAGGATCAACATTAGATCTACCATTCACAAGCATAGACATAATAGCATCAATCTTATCACTCAAGGAAGAGGTTTCTTCAACAGAATTTACCTTCTTACCTTGTGGAGCCCTTTCAGTGTGCCATTCAGAGTAGTTGATCATCGTATCATCAAGAAGCTTTGTTGCGGCACCTAAGGTGATGGACATAAAAGTACCTCCAGCAGCTGAATCCAATAGGTTTCGCGAAGAAAAATTCAGTCCTGCATAAAAGGTTTGGATGATCATCCAAGTAGTGAGTCCATGGGTGTAATGTCCCAGGTTTAGAGACAATCGAGGGGTAGATTTTAGAAAGGGATGTGCATTGCATAGTAAATTCTGGGGAAATTTCGCGCTTTTAAACAAAAACTGCATCGAAGGGGGACAAGTTTCTCTCTCGACACCTTACAGGGTTAGGGTTTCGAGAGTGCGACAAACTTGCATCTTACTTCATAATTTAGGTTTTTTTTTAAAAGAGAGGGGTGAGTGGCATGATTGAATTCTTGACAAATGACATGGTTGAATTTAAACCAATGTGGAATTTGAAATTCAAAATTCAAACATTAAATAATAAACCTCAATAATTGAATTGTGAGGAAATTCATTAAGTAAATAATAAGTAATAAACAATATGAGCAATTAAAGTAAAGTAAAGCTCATTAGAGAAAAACCTTGAGCTTTATTGATATTCACACAAATTACATTGTCAGTTACAATATCCATAAACGAATATTACATCACATTACAAGAATTGGTGAAATTGAAACAATACAAGAAAATAAAAAGAAAAGCACAAGTAATGAACCTAGACTAAATGCTACAAGCTCATATTCACTTGATCTTGGATTGGATGAGCTCTTGATCCATTTCTTTGATCAATTGTTGATTTCCTGCATAAAACAAAGCAAAAACAGTATTAAGCCAAGTGGCTTTGCCACTTGGCAGGTTAGTTAATCAAATAGAAATGGTGGATAAGATCAAGTTCTGCCGAGTTGGCCCATCTGCACAGCCAAGTTTCAGGCCTGATGCAAAGCATCAGGTTACACACACACACAGCCTGCTCACCAGGTTAGGTGCATGGAGCACAGCACACACACACACACCCTGAGTCACCAAAGTGACAAGCAAGAGCTGTCGACTAGAGAGAGCAAGGGAGCATCACATATAAGCTTTTCAGAAGCAAACCCTAAGCCATAACCATCGACAGGCTTCACTGGTAAGAACACAAGAACTCAAGAACACATGAACAGCCACTGCTGTTCAATCTGCTAACTCACCACAGCACTGGATCAAGCCCACAAGATCACCAGGAGGAGCAGGGCAAGTAACTCAACCACAAGAACAACACAGAAGCAATCCTCTACACCAACACCATTTTCTAGGAGCTGGAGTGAGGTATAAACAGATCAACCTGAGCAAAACCAAGTTTTGCTCATAAATAAGCATACAATGCATCACAGGAACACAGAAGGGTAGAATACCCAGATTGTATCATCATCTGGCTACCAAGTCAGTTGGTGCAAGCAAAAATGGGTGAAGCCAATAGGAAATCACCAAGGGAACACTGGCTAGACCAAAACAGTGGCATAACCAAGGCAATCCAGCAAGGAAATGATCCTATCTATTCAACCAAAGCCACTCAGCACCTAAAGCCTAGCAAGCCATCAGAATATAGACACTTACATGTCTATTTTCATTTCAACATCAATTGTACTGGAAGCCCATGAATGACTACCAATAATATTGCACAGTAGCATACAGAAGAGGTAGGAGCAACCTTTTCTAGCACATCAAGCAGTGCTAGGGTCACAACAACTATTTAGCCACACAGAAAAGCCAACGAGAGAAGCATATCATCACTCCAAGGAGTTCATGCATCACGGGAGGTGCCAACACATGTTGGTTTCCATCCAGATAGGGCATAGGATGCACCCGGTCTACTACTGTATCAAGTAGATCATGTATATTGTCAGAAATAGGAAGCCAAGCTTCACTGACAAGCATAGATGAATAAGAAACAACCACACACTAAGCCAAGCAATTGTATCATTACTCAGAGTGAGTTCAAAGAGGAGCTAGGGTTCCCAACCACTTTGTTGGCATCCCTCTAGCTCAATCCAACTAATTATAAGAATCATCGCAAAGCAGTTCATCTCATTTATCCACTTAGTCAAGCAAGGCAACACAGATAAATGAATATAAAAGAAATCCACACACCAGAGCCTTGCAGATGATCCAATGGAACATGGCAAGCATCAGCAACTGCTTGAGCAAGCAAGAGCATGCATCGGTCTGATTTTGGTGTCACACAGACACAAAGGTTGAACGAGAATAGAAGCATTGAAGAAAAACAGTAGCTTTTACAAGCAACCGATGATCATATGATCATCGAAGCTTGCTGGAGTATGCCAGGGCATGCTAGGGCATCAACGGCATCAACACATGTATCACATAAGTTAAACAGCCACAGCTAAGCAATAATTGAATCACAGATAATGAAATAAACCATGTTTATGATTGTATCCAGAAGCACATCATCAAGGGATGGTGTTGTTGAGCCACAGGCATGCTCAAGGGAGCATGACCATGAAGGATAGCACACTGAAGAGCACCCAAATGCACTGGTTCTTGCAAATTTGCAAGAAATGGCACACCATAATCAAGTTAGAGACAAGATTATGCACACACAGGATATCCTAGTAGCAATAATGATCACAGGAGCCAGCCAGCAGGCTATGCTCATCACTGGATGTTCATGAACAATCCCCGAGAAAGGCCACAAAGAGGAAATAACGAGGCAATAATAGTGCATAAAGCCAAGTATCAGAGCAGCATAGCAGCATACGCATACACAGCAAGTTAGGCGCAGCAGTAGCACAGCTAGAATCATGGCAAGCAGCACACAGCAAGACGAATGGTTGCAGTGGCAGCAAGGCATGGCGGCATCTCCATCAGAGGGAGGGCCATGACCAGAGCTGCTGGAGGAAGAAGAGGAGAAGGCAAGAATGAGAGAGCGGAGAGGATTGAAGGAGGTGTACCTGGAGCAGTAGCGCAGGGCGTGCCATGGCGGCACGGCGGCACGGGCCACCCACGGCAGCGCCAAGCCGCGCCTGGCCTGGCGACGCCGAGCGTGGACGCCCCACGGCAACACCACAGTGGCACCATGGCGGCGCCACAGCACCAGGAGCACCGGCGGCGAGGAGATCGCCACGGATCTCCACAGAAGACGAACAGAGGCGACGAGGGCGAGCAAACGGAGACGCCCGCGTCAGATCGATGCGGACCACCATGTCCGCCGTTGAGTGGCGGTTCGGATCCGCCCGATCTCGCCGGCGGCGGCGGCCTAAGTTGGCCGGAGGAATTCCGAGAAGGGGGCGGCGACGAGGGAATCGCCAGAGAAGAAAGGGGATTAGGGTTTCTGCGCGCGAGGAAGAAAGGGGCGAATGGGCCAACCGAGCCCAAGTGTGGCTTGGGTCAGGGTTAACCCACTGGGCCACCCTGACAGGTGGGCCCAGGGGCATTTTGGTCATTTCCAATTAAAACAAAAACTTTGAAATCACATAAGAAATGTGTAAAGACTCTAAAAAAATAATTAAAAATATGAAAATTGATCAGCATAAAATTCTCTATTTAAATAAAATAACAAAGAGAATTTTTGAGAACCACTAAGAATAAGTCTTAATTTTGATGATTAATACAATCATAGAATCACACATGTTATTTTCAATAATGAAAATAAGTCCATTAATACATTTGGACTTTAAAAACACCTTGACAACATTTCAAGGTTGTATTTTTACCTCAAACAGTGTATCCCTAAATTATTCTTAGTATTAACCTCCTACATGAAATAATAACGACATCGGAAGGGGGGAACAAACCCTAAAAATGGAATCATGCATAATTGCTTCTTTAACCATTGCCCTTATTGGACAATGATGCTATTTTTCAGAACCAGAGGACAGGGGTCAGTCCACACCTTCCAACTGCAAAACTTTGCAGTGTTCAGGCAAGTTCATCACTTGCTCATGTCATTTGAGTATTTTTATCAAATTACTTGCAAAGTATTATGGTTATCACTATTGCACAAAAATCAAAACCACTACTTTCATAACTATGAATATGACTATGTGGTGGGCAATGGAACCATGGATTGTGTTGATATGGTGGAGGTTCCATTGCATGGGCTTATATCCATCTAGGATTAAACAACAAATGTCGCCAGTGATTCTTGTGCCGTAATATCCGTGTTAACCATAAGATCCGGAGTGGGACGGAGTAGTCAAAAGTGTTTCCACCTCTCGTTCATCAACGGATGCGCTTTACCGTAGACACTTGTATCTGTCAGGGCAAGCGGTAGGCTGGGGAAGCCTTAAGTCCCCACGGCATAGTCCGTAGACACTTGTCGCTCGAAGTGCAAGCGGTGGGCTGGGGAAGCCTAAAGTCCCCACGGTATTGCGGTCTATGATGGGTTGCAGCTACCGGCGAAGGAGTTTGGTTAACGAGTCCCAAACTGTTGTCGTGGTCGGGGTCCATCCTTAAGTGGTATAAGAGGACCGACGAGGACCCAGGGTCGGGGTATGCAACAAAGGGTGGGTGTTCGAGGTAGCGGAGGAACATGATTGGCTAGACCTTATACCGGGCCTCACACCAAAGGAAGTGTGGACGGGAAAGCTGCCCGGTTGGCACCAAGGTTAAGATCTCTTATGGGTAAAGCAACACACCTCTGCAGAGTGTAAGAAGCGTGACTGTCACTCCTGTTCCGGGATTGAGGAAATGCGAACGCGGCCGGAAAGGAGCTCCATGAAGTTCTAGTAAACCGGTGAAGGCTGACGGACATAGCTCTTTGAAATAAAAACAATCTCTTGAAGAAATGTTTATCAAAACTTGCATTGGTATTAGACTTTCTGGTCTAGTATCGTAGCTAGTGCATAAAACACCTCTTATCTAAAAATGAACTTGTTGAGTACGCTCGTACTCATACCACTCTTAAACCCCATGCTTAGATTGTCTGAACCGTCTGGAGGAGGAGGACTACGACAGCAATGATGGAGCCGAGATCATCGGCTACGAGGAACCAGACCTCTCGGGAGGTGTTGAAGGCGTAGACTACATCATAGTCTACGGATCCGGGAGGCTTGGAGGAGAACAAGCCTAAGGATATCAGGAGGAGTAGTAGTAGCCGAGCAGCGCGAACTCTTACTATTTAGCTGCTCGTTTAAATAAAGGTTTAGTTTAATGAGACAATGGTATTGTAAGTTAAGTTGGGTTCGCCTCGAACCCAGGAGTTATCCTCTCAGAACCCAAGAGGAGCTCCGAGACGACTTGTGTATGATGATTGTAATAATATGTGAATGAGTTATGGACCCTGCTATGTTCTGTTGTACTACTCTGAGGGATGTAATATTTGCGGAATGGTACTGCGAATGTTATATCAACGATCCCCGGCATACTACAACATGCAGTGGTATGCAGGGTCACCGCAGTTGGTATCAGAGCAAAAGCTTTGACCTTAGGTTGGAACCTAGTAAATGGGACTAAACGTTAGGAGTCAAATAGGATTAGTAAAGAATTCTCTAAAAATATGGTGTATATTCAATTGAGAATACAACAATCATATCTTTTAGTGCGATAATTCTTTATTATCTCTATTATGATGCATTATTACTAATCTTATAATCTTTCTATTTCTACAGCCAACATGGCAAGTGCACGACCGGGAAGAAACGTGAAAGTTATGGATTCCACACTGAACGAATACCAAGGAGGACTTGCTGATATCCTACGAGCCATGTTGCTGGAATTTGGGTGTGATCCCCAGATTCCAGTAAAGAAGTACATGTTCTATGATGGACCGGTGTTGGCCAAGTGCAGAGTAGGACTGCGACTTCCCGAATCTTTGGGAATGAGCGTAGTCATGCCAGCTGGAGAAGCTAGGACAACCAACACAGCCTATCATATAGCTGTTATGAGAGCCATAACCGACATACGGGAACATAAGACAAAAGAGCTTATGGATTCCGAGTTCTCCCATATTCCCCATAATCAGGAGGAAGAAGATCCCATGCTCAACCACTACAAATACGCCAAACGCAAACCCATAGCAGCGGCAAAATATATGGATAATAGCCGTAACTTCATATCACTACTCTTTCAGCTGAACCATCATCTGATAGGAGCTATTGATACGATGCTAGAGGAATTTACCGAACCCAAGGAGGAGAGTAGGGGGAAAGAACCTATGGAGAATGTAGTGCACACACCAGTTTATTCAGCTGGTGACTACATCAGCTTTGATCCACTTGCACGTGAACCTACACCTGCTACACCTGGGAACTACCTGAATAGTTCCTATGGTGGATACGAAGGCGGAGCAGAATCCGGAAACAACCAGCATTCCGAGACTCCGATCGAGAATTCTAGGGGTTGGCGTTGGGGTAGTGATACTGGAACCCATAGTACTACTGAGTACTATGATGGAGAGATGAACGATGATGCAACAACCCGTAACAGAGCTACCCTAGTAATGAAGGAGTGGATGGAGGATATCCGACACAGGTTGAGTCGGGTATGGGTTTTGGTAACCCTTATGGTGGGGCTACAGGAGAGTACACCCGATGGGTGGACTATGATGCACTCAACGATCAGTTTGTGAATACTGATTTCTCCTTAGGGTCATCATCGGATTCGGACTACAAGCCAACGGGGAGACCCTATGTTCCAGGGTCTATCAGGAGGACGACACGTTCGACCGGATGGAAGCCTGGAATATATCGGGAGTGAAGACCGATTAGAAGTCCACCAAGGGAGGCGTAGCTATAATACACAAGTACCACGTGTATTATAGTTTGTAATATCTGTATAAATTTGTACATATACTTTAATAAGTGAGTTTGCATACTCACATCGACTCGAGTATTGTAATAAGACCACTTATGTATGTATATACAGGGTATATGTTTTGTATGATTTGGATTTGCTTCTTGATTTCCATTGCGTGACTAGTTCTGTGCACAAAGTTGAGCTCAGAAAACTTGCGCATGGAGTAATTATGAGTATCATCTTGTGTTGCAGAACTAGGGGGATTATGTCGGGAACGTTAGGAAACGAGACTGAAGCGCAGCGCATGGAGCGCGAAGCAAAAGAGAAGGAAGAGGCTGACGAAGCAGCCAGGAATCAATTTCCACCACCACCACCACCCATGACGCAGCAAAACTTTATCCAGTACATGCAACTGGCGGAAGAGAGGCAGCGTGTAACACTGGAGCTGCAGAACAAATTCCTTCAAGATCTGATGCAGCAGAATAGGGTGGAGAGACCTGAGAACCAGGGAGTCACATTAGCAGACTTCCAAAACACCAAGCCGATATCTTTCGCATACGCGCCAGAGCCTATGGACGCGGAAGATTGGCTGATGGATACTGAGCGCAAGCTCAACACTGTTGGATGCAATGACCAAGAGAAGGTCCGATATGCTACCCATCTGCTATGTGGACCTGCCGCATCATGGTGGGACAACATTGTAGCCGTGTATCCGGCAGGAAAGGTATTCACCTGGGAGGAGTTTGCAAGGAAGTTCAGGGAATCCAATGTCCCTGAAAGTATTGTGGAACTGAAGCGTCGAGAGTTTGAGAGTCTCGAGCAGAAGGATAAGGCAATCCTGACTTATGTCAGGGAGTTTTCAAAGCTGTCCCGGTATGCTGTTGAGGAAGTCAATACCGAGGACAAGAAGAAAAAGAGATTTCTGAGGGGGTTAAGTCCCCAGTTTAAGGTGCAGCTACGGATGATGAGAGCAACGGAATTCCAAGAGTTGGTGGATGCAGCCATCACTCTTGAAGATGACTTTAAACAACTGCAAGAAGAGAAGAGGAAGAAGGCCAAGTATGAGCCTAAGAGGTTTGTTAGTAACAAGCCCAATACCAGCTTGAGTTTCAAGCCACGGTATAACAACAACAACAACAACAACAGCAATCAGAGGAGGAACCAAGGATATCAGTCTGCAAATCAGATTATATGCCATTCCTGTGGTTTAAAAGGACATGTCATGAAGGATTGTAAGAAACCCAAGATCATATGCTTTGGGTGTCGTCGGGGAGGGGCACATCTTTGAAGGACTGCCCCAAGAAGAATAGTGGAGGAGGAGGAAATCGAGGAAACACCGGAGGGAATTGGAAGAATAAGAAGCCCTTCGGCAAGCTGAACTGTACCAGTCTGGAGGAGGTGGTCAACTCTGACCAGGCGGTGATAGGTACGCTTCAGATACTCACTAATCCTGGCAAAGTACTTTTTGATACTGGTGCAACTACATCATTCATTTCTCAACAATTCATCATCAAACATGGGATTAGTTGCACTAAGTTAGATACACCCATAACCATACTTTCTGCGGGGGGAACGATATTAGTAACCCATGCCAAACAAAAACAAGTCATTATGATCAATAAGTGCGCGTTTGACGCGGACCTGTTCATTTTACCGATGAAGGACATTGATGTCATTCTTGGTATGAACTGGTTAGAAGCTAATGGAGCATTGATCGACTGTGTAAACAAGACGGTGTCACTGAAAAGTCCCGATGGAAGTAGAATGATCTACCAAGGCGACAAACATACTCAAATGGAAGCTGAGCTACAGTTGAATAGCATGAAGGAGGTGAAGTTAGAAGATATACCTGTAGTAAATGAATTCCAGGATGTGTTTCCTGCGGAATTACCTGGTATGCCACCAGATAGGGAGATAGAATTCACTATCGACCTAATCCCAGGAACAGCTCCGATTGCTAAAGCACCATATAAAATGGGGCCTAAGGAACTGAAGGAACTTAAGGAGCAATTGGATGACTTAGAACAAAAGGGATTCATTCAGGAGAGTGTTTCACCATGGGGATCACCTGTGATCTTCGTAGATAAAAGGGATGGAGGAAGAAGGATGTGCGGAGACTACAGGAATCTAAACAACGTCACAATCAAGAACAAGTATCCACTTCCAAGGATACAAGATCTATTTGATCAGGTTAGAGGAGAGGGAGTCTTTTCCAAGATTGATCTAAGATCGGGTTATCACCAGATAAAGATCAAGAAGGAGGACGTTCCGAAAACTGCCTTTGTCTCAAGGTATGGACACCATGAATACCTTGTAGTACCTTTTGGATTGACCAATGCCCCAGCAATATTCATGAATCTCATGAATAAGATTTTCATGCCATATCTAGACAAGTTTGTCATCGTATTCATCGATGATATCTTGATATATTCCAAGAACAAGGCAGAACATGCCGATCATTTGAGGTTAGTATTGCAAACACTAAGGGAACACCAACTTTATGCCAAACTCAGTAAGTGTGAATTTTGGCTAGATCAAGTGGAATTTCTTGGTCATGTCATTAGTAAAGATGGAATCGCTGTCAACCCGAGCAAGGTAGCAGCAGTTTTAGAATGGGAAGCACCCAAGACTGTCAAGGAAATCCGAGGATTCCTTGGAATGGCAGGATATTATCGGAGATTCATTGAAGGATTCTCCAAGATAGCAGGACCAATGACAAAGCTGTTAAGAAAGAACACACCATTCGTGTGGTCAGAGGAATGTGAGAAGAGTTTTCAAACTCTGAAGGAGAAACTCACTACAGCACCGGTGTTAGCAGTTCCGGAAGTTGGCAAGGATTACACCGTGTACTGTGACGCATCCAAACATGGATTGGGTTGCGTACTCATGCAAGATCGGAAAGTGATATCCTATGGATCGAGGCAACTCAGACCTCATGAAGTGAACTATCCAACACATGACTTGGAATTAGCAGCGGTCGTGTTTGCATTAAAAACTTGGAGACATTTTCTCTATGGAGCTAAGTGTGAGCTCTATACAGATCATAAAAGCCTCAAATATTTCTTCACTCAGAAGGAACTCAACATGAGGCAGAAAAGATGGCTAGAATTGATCAAGGATTATGATCTGACAATCAATTACACACCAGGGAAGGCTAATGTAGTAGCAGATGCCCTGAGTAGGAAGAGTACCGGAGGAGTGGAACAAGAAATATCACCGGAGCTGAGGAAGGAAATAAGCCAAGCCCAAATACAACTTTGGGAGAAGGAAGCCCATGAAGGATTATCGGCGTTGCAAGTAGCCGATGAACTTAATGTTAACTTGAAGAATGAGATAATGATGGGTCAGATGGACGATCCATTCATTGTAGAGGAGATGAGGAGAATAGATGAGGGAAGACCATCAGAATTTCACCGTGGAGAATCTGGATCTTTGTGGTTCCAGAAGAGGATTTGCGTTCCGGATATTGCTGAAATTAAGGAAGTAATACTCCGGGAAGCTCATCAAACACCCTATTCCATACATCCGGGAAGTACAAAGATGTACATGGATTTAAAGGAACTATTTTGGTGGAATAACATGAAGAGGGAGATAGCACAATATGTGGCAGAATGCCATACATCGAGAGTGAAAGCAGAACACCAGAGTCCGGCAGGGAAGTTACAACCTTTACCTATTCCAGAGTGGAAATGGGAAGAGATAGGGATGGATTTCATCACCGGACTACCCATGACTAATAAAAAGAAGGACATGATATGGGTAATCGTGGACCGGTTGACGAAAAGTGCACACTTTTTAGCGGTAAACCAGCAGGATAAAGGAGAGAAACTTATCGATCTTTACATCAAAGAGATCGTGAGTAAGCATGGAGTGCCTAAGAAGATAGTGTCGGATCGAGGATCCGTGTTCACATCAGCATTCTGGAAGCAACTTCACGAAGCTTTAGGATCCAAGTTGGATTATAGTACCGCGTATCATCCACAAACAGGTGGACAAACTGAGAGAACCAATCAGATCTTAGAAGATATGCTTAGGGCTTGTGCCCTAGACTTCGGAGGATCATGGGAAGAACACTTACCACTAGCAGAGTTTTCATACAATAATAGTTATCAAAGCAGTATCAAGATGGCACCATTTGAAGCTCTGTATGGAAGGAAGTGTAGATCACCAATATGTTGGTATGAAGCTGGAGCAAGCAAAGAATTCAACCCTGATTATGTCAAGGAAAAACAACAAATCATTGACATCATCAGAGACAGGCTTAAGATAGCCCAAAGTCGGCAAAAGAGTTATGCCGATCAAAAGAGGAGGACATGGGAACCACAAGTTGGAGACATGGTTTATCTTAAGGTAAGCCCGATGAAAGGACTCCAGAGATTTGGAGTAAAAGGAAAGCTCAGTCCTAGATATATAGGACCTTTCAAGATACTGAGTCAGAATCGAGGTTTAGCCTTTGAATTGGATTTACCCGGAAGGCTAGATCAAGTTCACAATGTATTCCATGTGTCACAACTTCAGAAATGTTTGAAGACCCCAGATGAACCAATATCACATGAGGAGCTTGAGTTACAACCAGACCTGACATACATCGAGAAGCCAGCCAAGATTCTCGAGGAGAGCTGGAAACAACTCAGAAACAAGGCGATCAAATATTGCAAGATACAATGGAAGCATCATCCCGAGAGGGAGGCCACCTGGGAAAAAGAGGAAGACCTGAGGAAAACATACCCCGAGCTGTTCAGGTATTACAACCACAACTTCGGGACGAAGTTTTCTTTAAGGGGGAAAGGCTGTAATGTCCCAGGTTTAGAGACAATCGAGGGGTAGATTTTAGAAAGGGATGTGCATTGCATAGTAAATTCTGGGGAAATTTCGCGCTTTTAAACAAAAACTGCATCGAAGGGGGACAAGTTTCTCTCTCGACACCTTACAGGGTTAGGGTTTCGAGAGTGCGACAAACTTGCATCTTACTTCATAATTTAGGTTTTTTTTAAAAGAGAGGGGTGAGTGGCATGATTGAATTCTTGACAAATGACATGGTTGAATTTAAACCAATGTGGAATTTGAAATTCAAAATTCAAACATTAAATAATAAACCTCAATAATTGAATTGTGAGGAAATTCATTAAGTAAATAATAAGTAATAAACAATATGAGTAATTAAAGTAAAGTAAAGCTCATTAGAGAAAAACCTTGAGCTTTATTGATATTCACACAAATTACATTGTCAGTTACAATATCCATAAATGAATATTACATCACATTACAAGAATTGGTGAAATTGAAACAATACAAGAAAATAAAAAGAAAAGCACAAGTAATGAACCTAGACTAAATGCTACAAGCTCATATTCACTTGATCTTGGATTGGATGAGCTCTTGATCCATTTCTTTGATCAATTGTTGATTTCCTGCATAAAACAAAGCAAAAACAGTATTAAGCCAAGTGGCTTTGCCACTTGGCAGGTTAGTTAATCAAATAGAAATGGTGGATAAGATCAAGTTCTGCCGAGTTGGCCCATCTGCACAGCCAAGTTTCAGGCCTGATGCAAAGCATCAGGTTACACACACACACAGCCTGCTCACCAGGTTAGGTGCATGGAGCACAGCACACACACACACACCCTGAGTCACCAAAGTGACAAGCAAGAGCTGTCGACTAGAGAGAGCAAGGGAGCATCACATATAAGCTTTTCAGAAGCAAACCCTAAGCCATAACCATCGACAGGCTTCCTTTGGTAAGAACACAAGAACTCAAGAACACATGAACAGCCACCTTGCTGTTCAATGCGCTAACTCACCACGACCTTTGGATCAAGCCCACAAGATCACCAGGAGGAGCAGGGCAAGTAACTCAACCACAAGAACAACACAGAAGCAATCCTCTACACCAACACCATTTTCTAGGAGCTGGAGTGAGGTATAAACAGATCAACCTGAGCAAAACCAAGTTTTGCTCATAAATAAGCATACAATGCATCACAGGAACACAGAAGGGTAGAATACCCAGATTGTATCATCATCTGGCTACCAAGTCAGTTGGTGCAAGCAAAAATGGGTGAAGCCAATAGGAAATCACCAAGGGAACACTGGCTAGACCAAAACAGTGGCATAACCAAGGCAATCCAGCAAGGAAATGATCCTATCTATTCAACCAAAGCCACTCAGCACCTAAAGCCTAGCAAGCCATCAGAATATAGACACTTACATGTCTATTTTCATTTCAACATCAATTGTACTGGAAGCCCATGAATGACTACCAATAATATTGCACAGTAGCATACAGAAGAGGTAGGAGCAACCTTTTCTAGCACATCAAGCAGTGCTAGGGTCACAACAACTATTTAGCCACACAGAAAAGCCAACAGAGAAGCATATCATCACTCCAAGGAGTTCATGCATCACAGGAGGTGCCAACACATGTTGGTTTCCATCCAGATAGGGCATAGGATGCACCAGTCTACTACTGTATCAAGTAGATCATGTATATTGTCAGAAATAGGAAGCCAAGCTTCACTGACAAGCATAGATGAATAAGAAACAACCACACACTAAGCCAAGCAATTGTATCATTACTCAGAGTGAGTTCAAAGAGGAGCTAGGGTTCCCAACCACTGTTGGCATCCCTCTAGCTCAATCCAACTAATTATAAGAATCATCACTGCAAACAGTTCATCTCATTTATCCACTTAGTCAAGCAAGGCAACACAGATAAATGAATATAAAAGAAATCCACACACCAGAGCCTTGCAGATGATCCAATGGAACATGGCAAGCATCAGCAACTGCTTGAGCAAGCAAGAGCATGCATCAGTACAGATTTTGGTGTCACACAGACACAAAGGTTGAACAGAATAGAAGCATTGAAGAAAAACAGTAGCTTTTACAAGCAACTGATGATCATATGATCATCAGAAGCTTGCTGGAGTATGCCAGGGCATGCTAGGGCATCACTGGCATCAACACATGTATCACATAAGTTAAACAGCCACAGCTAAGCAATAATTGAATCACAGATAATGAAATAAACCATGTTTATGATTGTATCCAGAAGCACATCATCAAGGGATGGTGTTGTTGAGCCACAGGCATGCTCAAGGGAGCATGACCATGAAGGATAGCACACTGAAGAGCACCCAAATGCACTGGTTCTTGCAAATTTGCAAGAAATGGCACACCATAATCAAGTTAGAGACAAGATTATGCACACACAGGATATCCTAGTAGCAATAATGATCACAGGAGCCAGCCAGCAGGCTATGCTCATCACTGGATGTTCATGAACAATCCCAGAAAGGCCACAGCAGGAAATAACAGGCAATAATAGTGCATAAAGCCAAGTATCAGAGCAGCATAGCAGCATACGCATACACAGCAAGTTAGGCGCAGCAGTAGCACAGCTAGAATCATGGCAAGCAGCACACAGCAAGACGAATGGTTGCAGTGGCAGCAAGGCATGGCGGCATCTCCATCAGAGGGAGGGCCATGACCAGAGCTGCTGGAGGAAGAAGAGGAGAAGGCAAGAATGAGAGAGCGGAGAGGATTGAAGGAGGTGTACCTGGAGCAGTAGCGCAGGGCGTGCCATGGCGGCACGGCGGCACGGGCCACCCACGGCAGCGCCAAGCCGCGCCTGGCCTGGCGACGCCGAGCGTGGACGCCCCACGGCAACACCACAGTGGCACCATGGCGGCGCCACAGCACCAGGAGCACCGGCGGCGAGGAGATCGCCACGGATCTCCACAGAAGACGAACAGAGGCGACGAGGGCGAGCAAACGGAGACGCCCGCGTCAGATCGACGCGGACCACCATGTCCGCCGTTGAGTGGCGGTTCGGATCCGCCCGATCTCGCCGGCGGCGGCGGCCTAAGTTGGCCGGAGGAATTCCGAGAAGGGGGCGGCGACGAGGGAATCGCCAGAGAAGAAAGGGGATTAGGGTTTCTGCGCGCGAGGAAGAAAGGGGCGAATGGGCCGACCGAGCCCAAGTGTGGCTTGGGTCAGGGTTAACCCACTGGGCCACCCTGACAGGTGGGCCCAGGGGCATTTTGGTCATTTCCAATTAAAACAAAATGTTTCAAATCACATAAGAAATGTGTAAAGACTCTAAAAAAATAATTAAAAATATGAAAATTGATCAGCATAAAATTCTCTATTTAAATAAAATAACAAAGAGAATTTTTGAGAACCACTAAGAATAAGTCTTAATTTTGATGATTAATACAATCATAGAATCACACATGTTATTTTCAATAATGAAAATAAGTCCATTAATACATTTGGACTTTAAAAACACCTTGACAACATTTCAAGGTTGTATTTTACCTCAAACAGTGTATCCCTAAATTATTCTTAGTATTAACCTCCTACATGAAATAATAACGACATCGGAAGGGGGGAACAAACCCTAAAAATGGAATCATGCATAATTGCTTCTTTAACCATTGCCCTTATTGGACAATGATGCTATTTTTCAGAACCAGAGGACAGGGGTCAGTCCACACCTTCCAACTGCAAAACTTTGCAGTGTTCAGGCAAGTTCATCACTTGCTCATGTCATTTGAGTATTTTTATCAAATTACTTGCAAAGTATTATGGTTATCACTATTGCACAAAAATCAAAACCACTACTTTCATAACTATGAATATGACTATGTGGTGGGCAATGGAACCATGGATTGTGTTGATATGGTGGAGGTTCCATTGCATGGGCTTATATCCATCTAGGATTAAACAACAAATGTCGCCAGTGATTCTTGTGCCGTAATATCCGTGTTAACCATAAGATCCGGAGTGGGACGGAGTAGTCAAAAGTGTTTCCACCTCTCGTTCATCAACGGATGCGCTTTACCGTAGACACTTGTATCTGTCAGGGCAAGCGGTAGGCTGGGGAAGCCTTAAGTCCCCACGGCATAGTCCGTAGACACTTGTCGCTCGAAGTGCAAGCGGTGGGCTGGGGAAGCCTAAAGTCCCCACGGTATTGCGGTCTATGATGGGTTGCAGCTACCGGCGAAGGAGTTTGGTTAACGAGTCCCAAACTGTTGTCGTGGTCGGGGTCCATCCTTAAGTGGTATAAGAGGACCGACGAGGACCCAGGGTCGGGGTATGCAACAAAGGGTGGGTGTTCGAGGTAGCGGAGGAACATGATTGGCTAGACCTTATACCGGGCCTCACACCAAAGGAAGTGTGGACGGGAAAGCTGCCCGGTTGGCACCAAGGTTAAGATCTCTTATGGGTAAAGCAACACACCTCTGCAGAGTGTAAAGAACTGTGACCTGTCACTCCCTGTTCCGGGATTGAGGAACTGCGAACGCGGCCGGAAAGGAGCTCCATGAAGTTCTAGTAAACCGGTGAAGGCTGACGGACATAGCTCTTTGAAATAAAAACAATCTCTTGAAGAAATGTTTATCAAAACTTGCATTGGTATTAGACTTTCTGGTCTAGTATCGTAGCTAGTGCATAAAACACCTCTTATCTAAAAATGAACTTGTTGAGTACGCTCGTACTCATACCACTCTTAAACCCCATGCTTAGATTGTCTGAACCGTCTGGAGGAGGAGGACTACGACAGCAATGATGGAGCCGAGATCATCGGCTACGAGGAACCAGACCTCTCAGGAGGTGTTGAAGGCGTAGACTACATCATAGTCTACGGATCCGGGGAGGCTTCCGGAGGAGAACAAGCCTAAGGATATCAGGAGGAGTAGTAGTAGCCGAGCAGCGCGAACTCTTACTATTTAGCTGCTCGTTTAAATAAAGGTTTAGTTTAATGAGACAATGGTATTGTAAGTTAAGTTGGGTTCGCCTCGAACCCAGGAGTTATCCTCTCAGAACCCAAGAGGAGCTCCGAGACGACTTGTGTATGATGATTGTAATAATATGTGAATGAGTTATGGACCCTGCTATGTTCTGTTGTACTACTCTGAGGGATGTAATATTTGCGGAATGGTACTTCGCGAATGTTATATCAACGACTGGCATACTACAACATGCAGTGGTATGCAGGGTCACCGCAATGGGTAGGGCAATTTTTTACCAAAGATTTCATTCTTTCCCATGCTTGGGCAACATGCTCATTATCCAATTGCTTAAAATTCATTATGCTACTTCTCAAAGATATAATTTTAGCGGGAGGATAATATCTACCAATGAAAGCATCCTTACATTTAGTCCATGAATCAATACTATTCTTAGGCAAAGATAGCAACCAATCTTTAGCTCTTCCTCTTAAGGAGAAAGGAAACAATTTCAATTTTATAATGTCACCATCTACATCCTTATACTTTTGCATTTCACAAATTTCAACAAAATTATTAAGATGGGCAGCAGCATCATCAGAACTAACACCAGAAAATTGCTCTCTCATAACAAGATTCAGTAAAGCAGGTTTAATTTCATAAAATTCTGCTGTAGCAGCAGGTGGAGCAATAGGTGTGCATAGGAAATCATTATTATTTGTGCTTGTGAAGTCACACGACTTAGTATTCTCAGGAGTACCCATTTTAGCAGTAGTAAATAAATCAAACTAAATAAAGTAAATGCAAGTAACTAATTTTTTTGTGTTTTTAATATAGAGAACGCAAACAAGACAGTAAATAAAGTAAAGCAAGTAACTAATTTTTTTGTATTTTGATATAGAGAACAAACAAAGCAGTAAATAAAATAGAGTAAAGCAAGACAAAAACAAAGTAAAGAGATTGGATGTGGGAGACTCCCCTTGCAGCGTGTCTTGATCTCCCCGGCAACGGCGCCAGAAATTTAGCTTGTTGACGCGTAAAGCACACGCCCGTTGGGAACCCCAAGTGGAAGGTGTGATGCGTACAACAGCAAGTTTCCCTCAGTAAGAAACCAAGGTTTATCGAACCAGTAGGAGTCAAGGGCCACGTGAAGGTTGTTGGTGATGGAGTGTAGTGCGGCGCGACACCAAGGATTCCGGTGCCAACGTGGAACCTGCACAACACAATCAAAATACTTTGCCCCAACGTAACAGTGAGGTTGTCAATCTCACCGGCTTGCTGTAAACAAAGGATTAAACGTATGTTGTGGAAAATGATGTTTGTTTGCAATGAGCAGCAGAGAAAAATGATTGCAGTAGATTGTATTCAGATGGAAAAGAATGGACTGGGGTCCACAGTTCACTAGTGGTGTCTCTCCAATAAGAAATAGCATGTTGGGTGAATAAATTACAGTTGGGCAATTGACAAATAGAGAGGGCATAACAATGCACATACATATCATGATGAGTAATATGAGATTTAATTGGGCATTACGACAAAGTACATAGACCGCTATCCAACATGCATCTATGCCTAAAAAGTCCACCTTCGGGTTAGCGTCCGCACCCCTTCCAGTATTAAGTTGCAAACAACAGACAATTGCATTAAGTATGGTGCGTAATGTAATAAAAAAATATCCTTAGACAAAGCATTGATGTTTTATCCCTAGTGGCAACAACACATCCACAACCTTAGAACTTTCTGTCACTGTCCCAGATTCAATGGAGGCATGAACCCACTATCGAGCATAAATACTCCCTCTTGGAGTCACAAGTATCAACTTGGCCAGAGCCTCTACTAGCAACGGAGAGCATGCAAGATCATAAACAACACATATATGATAGATTGATAATCAACTTGACATAGTATTCCATATTCATCGGATCTCAACAAACACAACATGTAGCATTACAAATAGATGATCTTGATCATGATAGGCAGCTCACAAGATCTAACATGATAGCACAATGAGGAGAAGATAGCCATCTAGCTACTGCTATGGACCCATAGTCCAAGAATGAACTACTCACACATCAGTCCGGAGGCGATCATGGTGATGTAGAGTCCTCCGGGAGATGATTCCCCTCTCCGGCAGGGTGCTGGAGGCGATCTCCTGAATCCCCCGAGATGGGATTGGCGGCGGCGGCGTCTCTGGAACTATTTCCGTATCGTGGCTCTCGGTAATAGGGTTTTCGCGACGGAGAGTTTAAGTAGGCGGAAGGGCAGAGTTGGAGGCGGCGCAGGGACCCCACACCATAGGCCGGCGCGGGCCCCATGCTGGCCGCGCCGCCCTATGGTCTGGGCCCCTCGTGGCCCCACTTCGTATGCTCTTCGGTCTTCTGGAAGCTCCGTGGAAAAATAAGACCCTGGGCGTTGATTTCGTCCAATTTCGAGAATATTTCCTTTGTAGGATTTCTGAATCCAAAAACATCAGAAAACAACAACTGGCGCTTCGGCATCTCGTTAATAGGTTAGTGCCGGAAAATGCATATAAATGATGTAAAGTGTGTATAAAACATGTGAGTATTGTCATAAAAGTAGCATGGAACATAAGAAATTATAGATACGTTTGAGACGTATCAACCATTTACACACGATACCGATTCCTTTTGTCACGCGATATTTTACTTGTCCGAGGTTTGATCATCGGTATCTACATACCTTGTTCAACCTTGTCTCCGACAAGTACTCTTTACTCGTACCGTGGCATGTCATCTCTTATGAACCATTCATATGCTTGCAAGCTAATAAGACGACATTCCACCGAGAGGGCCCAGAGTATATCTATCCGTCATCGGGATGGACAATATCCCACTCTTGATCCATATGCCTCAACTCATACTTTCCGAATACCTAATCCCACCTTTATAACCACCCATTTACGCAATGGCGTTTGGTGTAACCAAAGCACCCTTCCGGTATAAGTGATTTACATGATCTCATGGTCGAAGGACTAGGTAACTATGTATCGGAAGCAAATAGCAAATTGAACTTAATGATGTGATCTTATGCTACGCTTATTTAGGTGTATGTCCATTATATCATTAACCTAGTGACATAACCATGTTATTAATAACATCCAATGTTCATGATCACGAAACCATGATCATCTATTAATCAACAAGCTAGTTATACAAGAGGCTTACTAGGGACTCCTTGTTGTTTACATAACACACATGTATCAATATTTCGGTTAATACAATTATAGCATGGTATGCAAACATTTATCATAAACACAAAGATATATAATAACCACTTTATTATTGCCTCTTGGGCATATCTCCAACAATTTTAACATATGCTACTATAGCTACTTCTTCCCAAAGTTATTTTTCACAAAAGAACTCAAAAAGACGAAGCATAAGACGCAAATGCAAAACATGGCAGAAATCTGTCAAAACAGACCAACAGGCAGAGAGCGAAATTAAATAAATAGTTATGTTGCTCAAATCGAAAAATGCTAAACTAACGAAAGTTAGCTAACATACTGGGGCATAAGCACAAAATTTGCAGCTCAAAATAACGTTCTAGTGATTTTTAAGAATTGTTTTCGTGACCAGCACAAAATCTGTTTCAGAATTGCAAATACCCCAAACATTGCTTTCTTTCTATTAGAGGCAACCCTTGGCACAAAAATGAAATAAAAACGATAAGGAGAGGTTATCATAGTAGCGATAACTTCCAAGACTCAACAAAGAAAAAATAACAGAAATAAAACATGGGTTGTCTCCCATAAGCGCTTTTCTTTAACGCCTTTGAGCTAGGCGCAGAAAGGGTGCAAATCAAGTATTGTCAAGAGAGAAATCATTAAGATCGGGAATGAAAGTAGTTTCAACCAGGAATTGTATGCTATCTATAGTGGTTTTTTAAGTTCCTCTCTCAACACTTTTAGGTTTACTTTCTTCATCAAATAAATTCTCAGGAACAATCCAATCAAAATTCCTATCGTAAGCTTCATGCACTGCTGAAGTTTTAAGAGGTATTGGTATATTGATTTTGTCCGGTTTAACTTTACTAATATTACCAAATAATTACAAAATATCTATGCTTGATCCTAGCATACCATAATGATCACATATTTTCCTTGCTTCTATAGCTTCATACCTAAATTTTCTAAGCAAGGTTTCAAGAATAAATTATTTTTTCTCACCATCCTTAATTTCATGCAGTTTAAGAAATATGTATTGCAAGCATGGGTGAAGTCTAATAATTTTACTCTCTAGCATTTTAACTAGGCAAGCCATAGCGGTTTCATAATCGGGAGCAAGTTCAGCTAAAGATTTTTCTGGGATTTTCTCATACATACTAATATGATTAAGGAACTCTCCAATATTATTTATCCCTACTATAGATCCATCACCTATAGATAGGTTCCTAAACTCAAACTCGGGAATAATCATGGTAAACTAAATGAAATAAAAATAACAACTACACTATTTTTTTATTTTTGATATAAAATGCAAGCAAGATAAAAATAAAATATACAAGCAAAACAATAACAAAATAAAATAAAAGAGTTGAGAGTGGGAGACTCCCCTCACAGAAGAGATGCTTTTCTCCCCGGCAACGGCGCCAGAAAAAGTTTTGCTGAGCGCGGAGTTGATGAAGGAGAATTTATGCGCAACGTTGAGTGGAACGCCAAGAGGAAGGTATGATGACCACAGTAGGAAGTTTTCCCTCAGTAAGAAACCAAGTTTATCGACGAGTAGGAGAAAAACGTTCTCTCCCGAGGTGTTGCGAACCAACTCGTGGCAGGGCGCACTGCCGGCGTCAGCAGCAACGTGGAGACCTGCACACAAACAACCAAGTACTTTGTCCCCAACTTTCAGCGAGGTTGTCAAGCTCACTGGTTTTTTATGAAAATAAAGGATTTAACGAACCGTGTGGAAGAAGTATTGTTTGCAGAGAACATAACAGGAAAATGATGTAGAAGATTGCAATTAAAAGAAGAAGGATCGGGGTCCACAGTTCACTAGAGGCGCCTCCCCAATAAATAAATATGTTGGGTAAACAAATTACAGATGGGCAATTGACAAATAGAGATTCTACGCTAATGGTTGGTGCAAAATACATGCTATGAAAGTATGCGTGCATTACAACAATATACATAGACCGTAATCCAACTGCATCACTAATAATCCACCTTCAGGATTGCATCCGCGACACCCTCCAATATTAAGTTGCAAGCAACGGACTATCGCTTTAAGCAATGTGTGTAAAGTAAACGATGAAACTACCCTTGAATAGAACATCACTGTTTTCTCCCTAGTAGCAACAGCACATCTACAACCGTAGAGAACAAGGTCACTTCCCATGGTTAAATAGAGGCATGAACCCACTATCGAGCATAAATACTCCCTCTTGGAGTCGCTAGCATCTACTTGGCCAGAGCATCTACTAGAAACGGAGAGCATGCAAGATCATAATAACATAATACATAATCTCAACCAAAACAATCTCTCCATAAATCGGATCCACATAAAACCAACATGTAGCAATTACAAATAGATGATCTTGATCATGTTAGGCAACTCACAAGATCTATACATGAAGCACAACAAGGAGAGGACAGCCATCTAGCTACTGCTATGGACCCATGGTCCCGTGGAGAACTACTCACGCATCACCTCAGATGAAGACATGGCGATGTTGAGGCCTTCGGCGGTGATTTACCTCTCCGGCAGGGTGTCGGGATGGACTGCAGAACCCTCCCGAACTAGGGTTTCAGTTGATGGCGGCGGCGAAACTTTTCGTGGATGGAGGCTCTGGTCCCTGGGGTTTTCCCGATAAGAGGATTAAATAGGCGGAAGGGTGGAGCAAACGAGGCGATGAGGCGTCAGTACATGGGCCAGGCGCGACCAAGGGTGGGGCCGCGCCTGCCCTATGTACTGCCACGTGGCAGCTCTCCTACGCGTGTCCTTCTGGCTCCATCTTCGTCCCGAAAAATAAGACTCTGGGCTTTTGTTTCGTCCAATTCCGAAATGTTTTCATGTACAACTTTTCTGAAACACAAAAATAGCAGAAAATAGGAACTGGCACTGCGGCACTGTGTTAATAGGTTAGTCCCAGAAAATGCTAAAAAGTGTGGAAAAGTGCACATAAAACATATAAGAATTGTAATAAAACAAGCATGGAGCATCAAAAATTATAGATACGTTTGGGACGTATCAGCGTCCCCTGTGGAGCGGGGACGGGCTTGGGCCGACGGACACCATATTGGGCCGCGTCGAACGGAAGGAGGCTTTGGGGCGCGCGGCTGGGAACGGAAAAATTCCCGGCGTTCCCCAAATCCCTTTTGGGGCCGCTTTGGGGGACGCAATTGGATCTGCTCTTATGCAATAGTCTAGAGGGGGGTTTAGATCACATTTATCTGAGCTTCAAGTGTTTTAATTCGTAGAAAACTAAATAAGCTTGCTCAACTAGGTGCACCAACAACAACTTAAACTAAGCAAGATAGGCACAAGATGTACCACAAGTGATAGGCAAGATATAGTACTTCAAGCACAATGGCTATTGATACGCGTACAGCACGCATCCGTTGGGAACCCCAAGAGGAAGGTGTGATGCGTACAGCGACAAGTTTTCCCTCAGTATGAAACCAAGGTTTATCGAACCAGTAGGAGCCAAGAAGCACGTTGAAGGTTGATGGCGGCGAGATGTAGTGCGGCGCAATACCAGGGATTCCGGCGCCAACGTGGAACCTGCACAACACAAACCAAGAACTTTGCCCCAACGAAACAGCGAGGTTGTCAATCTCACCGGCTTGCTATAACAAAGGATTAGATGTATAGTGTGGATGATGATTGTTTGCAGAAACTTGATGAGAACAAAGTATTGCAGTAGATTGTATTTCAGTAAAGAGAATTGGACCGGGGTCCACAGTTCACTAGAGGTGTCTCTCCCATAAGATAAACAACATGTTGGGTGAACAAATTACAGTTGGGCAATTGACAAATAAAGAGGGCATGACCATGCACATACATATTATGATGAGTATTGTGAGATTTAATTGGGCATTACGACAAAGTACATAGACATAATCCCTAGTGGCAACAGCACATCCATAATCTTAGAGATTTCTGTCACTTCCCCAGATTCACGGAGACATGAACCCACTATCGAGCATAAATACTCCCTCTTGGAGTTACAAGCATCTACTTGGCCAGAGCATCTACTAGTAATGGAGAGCATGCAAGATCATAAACAACACATAGATATAAATTGATAATCAACATAACATAGTATTCTCTATTCATCGGATCCCAACAAACACAACATATAGAATTACAGATAGATGATCTTGATCATGTTCGGCAGCTCACAAGACCCGACAATTAAGCACAATGAGGAGAAGACAACCATCTAGCTACTCCTATGGACCCATAGTCCAGGGGTAGACTACTCACACATCACTCCGGAGGCGACCATGGCGGCGTAGAGTCCTCTGGGAGATGATTCCCCTCTCCGGCAGGGTGCCGGAGGCGATCTCCTGAATCCCCCGAGATGGGATTGGCGGCGGCGGCGGCTCTGGAAGGTTTTCTGTATCGTGGCTCTCGGTACTGGGGGTTTCGCGACGAAGGCTATTTGTAGGCGGAAGGGCAGGTCAAGGGGCGTCACGAGGGGCCCACACCATAGGTCGGTGCGGCCAGGGCTTGGGCCGCGCCACCCTGTGGTTTGGCCACCTCGTGGCCCCACTTCGTCTCCTCTTCGGTCTTCTGGAAGCTTCGTGGCAAAATAGGACCCTGGGCGTTGATTTCGTCCAATTCCGAGAATATTTCCTTACTAGGATTTCTGAAACCAAAAACAGCAGAAAACAGCAACTGTCACTTCGGCATCTTGTTAATAGGTTAGTTCCAGAAAATGCACGAATATGACATAAAGTGTGCATAAAACATGTAGATATTATCAATAATGTGGCATGGAACATAAGAAATTATCGATACGTCGGAGACGTATCAGCATCCCCAAGCTTAGTTCCTGCTCGTCCCGAGCAGGTAAACGATAAACAAAGATAATTTCTGGAGTGACATGCCATCATAACCTTGATCATACTATTTGTAAGCATATGTAGTGAATGCAGCGATCAAAACAATGTAAATGACATGAGTAAACAAGTGAATCATATAGCAAAGACTTTTCATGAATAGTACTTCAAGACAGGCATCAATAAGTCTTGCATAAGAGTTAACTCATAAAGCAATAATTCATAGTAGAAGCATTGAAGCAACACAAAGGAAGATTAAGTTTCAGCGGTTGCTTTCAACTTGTAACATGTATATCTCATGGATATTGTCAACATAGAGTAATATAACAAGTGCAATATGCAAGTATGTAGGAATCAATGCACAGTTCACACAAATGTTTGCTTCTTGAGGTGGAGAGAAATAGGTGAACTGACTCAACAATAAAAGTAAAAGAATGGTCCTTCAAAGAGGAAAGCATCGATTGCTATATTTGTGCTAGAGCTTTGATTTTGAAAACAAGAAACAATTTTGTCAACGGTAGTAATAAAGCATATGTATCATGTAAATTATATCTTACAAGTTGCAAGCCTCATGCATAGTATACTAATAGTGCCCGCACCTTGTCCTAATTAGCTTGGACTACCGGGATCATCGCAATGCACATGTTTTAACCAAGTGTCACAAAGGGGTACCTCTATGCCGCCTGTACAAAGGTCTAAGGAGAAAGCTCGCATCGGATTTCTCGCTATTGATTATTCTCAACTTAGACATCCATACCGGGACAACATAGACAACAGATAATGGACTCCTCTTTTATGCATAAGCATGTAACAACAATTAATTTTCTCATATGAGATTGAGGAAATTATCCAAAACTGAAACTTCCACCATGTATCATGGCTTTAGTTAGCGGCCCAATGTTCTTCTCTAACAATATGCATGCTCTAACCATAAGGTGGTAGATCGCTCTTACTTCAGACACGACGAACATGCATAGCAACTCACATGAAATTCAACAAAGAGTAGTTGATGGCGTCCCCAGTGAACATGGTTATCGCACAACGAGCAACTTAATAAGAGATAAAGTGCATAAGTACATATTCAATACCACAATAGTTTTTAAGCTATTTGTCCCATGAGCTATATATTTTAAAGGTGAAGAATGGAAATTTAAAGGTAGCACTCAAGCAATTTACTTTGTAATGGCGGAGAAATACCATGTAGTAGGTAGGTATGGTGGACACAAATGGCATAGTGGTTGGCTCAAGTATTTGGGATGCATGAGAAGTATTCCTTCTCGATACAAGGTTTAGGCTAGCAAGGTTATTTGAAACAAACACAAGGATGAACCGGTGCAGCAAAACGTCTTCCTTGTTGTTCAAACTCAATACTAGAAATTATCTAGACCTTAGAGAGACCAAATATGCAAACCAAATTTTAGCATGCTCTATGTATTTCTTCATTAATGGGTGCAAAGTTTATGATGCAAAAGCTTAAACATGAGCACAACAATTGCCAAGTATCACATTATCCAAGACATTTTAGCAATTACTACATGTATCATTTTCCAATTCCAACCATATAACAATTTAACGAAGAAGAAACTTCGCCATGAATACTATGAGTAGAACCTAAGGACATACTTGTCCATATGCTACAGCGGAGCGTGTCTCTCTCCCACACAGTGAATGCTAGGATCCATTTTATTCAAACAAAACAAAAACAAAAACAAACAGACGCTCCAAGTAAAGCACATAAGCTGTGATGGAATAAAAATATAGTTTCAGGGGAGGAACCTGATAATGTTGTCGATGAAGAAGGGGATGCCTTGGGCATCCCCAAGCTTAGACGCTTGAGTCTTCTTGATATATGCAGGGGTGAACCACCGGGGCATCCCCAAGCTTAGAGCTTTCACTCTCCTTGATCATGTTGTATCATCACCCTCTCTTGATCCTTGAAAACTTCCTCCACACCAAACTTAGAACAACTCATTAGAGGGTTAGTGCCCAATCAAAATATACATGTTCAGAGGTGACATAATCATTCTTAACACTTCTGGACATTGCACAAAGCTACTGAAAGTCAATGCAATCGAAATATCCATCGAACATAACAAAACAGGCAATGCGAAATAAAAGGCAGAATCTGTCAAAACAGAACAGTTCGTATTGACGAATTTTATTGAGGCACCAGACTTGCTCAAATAAAAATGCTCAAATTGAATGAAAGTTGCGTACATATCTGAGGATCACTCACGTAAACTGGCATAATTTTCTGAGTTACCTACAGAGAAAACAGCCCAGATTCGTGACAGCAAAGAAATCTGTTTCTGCGCAGTAATCCAAATCTAGTATGAACTTTACTATCAACGACTTTACTTGGCACAATAAAACACTAAACTAAGATAAGGAGAGGTTGCTACAGTAGTAAACAACTTCCAAGACACAAAATAAAAACAAAGTACTTTAGTAAAAACACATGGGTTGTCTCCCATAAGCGCTTTTCTTTAACGCCTTTCAGCTAGGCGCAGAAAGTGTGTATCAAGTATTATCAAGAGACGAAGTGTCAACATCATAATTTGTTCTAATAATATAATCAAAAGGTAACTTCATTCTCTTTCTAGGGAAGTGTTCCATACCATTCTTGAGAGGAAATTGATATTTAATATTACCTTCCTTCATATCAATGATAGCACCAACAGTTCGAAGAAAAGGTCTTCCCAATATAATGGGACAAGATGCATTGCATTCAATATCCAAGACAACAAAATCAACGGGGACAAGGTTATTGTTAACGGTAATGCGAACATTATCAACTTTCCCCAAAGGTTTCTTTGTAGAATGATCAGCAAGATTAACATCCAAATAACAATTTTTCAGCGGTGGCAAGTCAAGCATATTATAAATTTTCTTAGGCATAACAGAAATACTTGCACCAAGATCACATAAAACATTACAATCAAAATCTTTAACCTTCATCTTAAAGATGGGTTCCCAACCATCCTCTAGCTTTCTAGGAATAGAGGCTTCGCGCTCTAGTTTCTCTTCTCTAGCTTTTATGAGAGCATTTGTAATATGTTTCGTGAAAGCCAAATTTATAGCACTAGCATTAGGACTTTTAGCAAGTTTTTGTAAGAACTTTATAACTTCAGAGATGTGGCAATCATCAAAATTCAAACCATTATAATCTAAAGCAATGGGATCATCATCCCCAATGTTGGAAAAATTTTCAGCAGTTTTATCATAGGCAGTTTCAGCAGTTTTAGCAGTTTCAGGCAGTTTCTCGCGCTTTGCATTAGAAGTGGAAATATTGCTAACACCAATTCTTTTATTATTAATAGTAGGAGGTGAAGCAACATGTGTAGCATTAGCATTACTAGTCGTGGTAATAGTCCAAACTTTAGCTATCTTACCTTCTTTTTCATTTTCTTCTCTTTCCCACCTAGCACGCAATTCGGCCATCAATCTTATATTCTCATTAATTCTAACTTGGATGGCATTTGCTGTAGTAACAATTTTATTATGATGATTTTCATTAGGCATAACTTTCGATTTCAAGAGATCAACATCAGCAGCAAGACTATCAACTTTAGAAGCAAGTATATTAATTTTCCCAAGCTTTTCTTCAACAGATTTGTTAAAAGCAGTTTGTGTACTAATAAATTCTTTAAGCATGGCTTCAAGTCCAGGGGGTGAATTCCTATTATTGTTGTAAGGATTCCCATAAGAATTACCATAGCCGTTGCCATTATTATAAGGATATGGCCTATAGTTGTTACTAGAATTGTTCCGGTAAGCATTATTGTTGAAATTATTATTTTTAATGAAGTTCACATCAACATGTTCTTCTTGTGCAACCAATGAAGCTAACGGAACATTATTAGGATCAACATTAGTCCTATCATTCACAAGCATAGACATAATAGCATCAATCTTATCACTCAAGGAAGAGGTTTCTTCGACAGAATTTACCTTCTTACCTTGTGGAGCTCTTTCCGTGTGCCATTCAGAGTAATTGATCATCATATTATCAAGAAACTTTGTTGCTTCACCAAGAGTGATGGACATAAAGGTACCTCCAGCAGCTGAATCTAATAGGTTCCGCGAAGAAAAATTCAGTCCTGCATAAAAGGTTTGGATGATCATCCAAGTAGTCAGTCCATGGGTTGGGCAATTTTTAACCAGAGATTTCATTCTTTCCCATGCTTGTGCAACATGTTCAGTATCTAATTGTTTAAAATTCATTATGCTACTCCTCAAAGATATAATTTTAGCAGGGGGATAATATCTACCAATAAAAGCATCCTTGCATTTAGTCCATGAATCAATACTATTCTTAGGCAGAGATAGCAACCAATCTTTAGCTTTTCCTCTTAATGAGAAAGGGAACAGTTTTAATTTTATAATGTCACCATCTACATCTTTATATTTTTGCATTTCACATAGTTCAACAAAATTATTGAGATGAGCAGTGATACGCATACAGCAAGCGTCCGTTGGGAACCCCAAGAGGAAGGTGTGATGCGTACAGCGGCAAGTTTTCCCTCAGTATGAAACCAAGGTTTATCGAACCAGTAGGAGCCAAGAAGCACGTTGAAGGTTGATGGTGGCGGGATGTAGTGCGGCGCAACACCAGAGATTCCGGCGCCAACGTGGAACCTGCACAACAGAACCAAAGTACTTTGCCCCAACGAAACAGTGAGGTTGTCAATCTCACCGGCTTGCTGTAACAAAGGATTAGATGTATAGTGTGGATGATGATTGTTTGCAGAAAATAGTAGAACAGTATTGCAGTAGATTGTATTTCAGTATAGAGAATTGGACCGGGGTCCACAGTTCACAAGAGGTGTCTCTCCCATAAGATAAACAGCATGTTGGGTGAACAAATTACAGTTGGGCAATTGACAAATAAAGAGGGCATGACCATGCACATACATATTATGATGAGTATTGTGAGATTTAATTGGGCATTACGACAAAGTACATAGACCGCTATCCAGCATGCATCTATGCCTAAAAAGTCCACCTTCAGGTTATCATCCGAACCCCCTCCAGTATTAAGTTGCTAACAACAGACAATTGCATTAAGTATTGCGCGTAATGTAATCAGTAACTACGTCCTCGAACATAGTACCAATGTTTTATCCCTAGTGGCAACAGCACATCCATAATCTTAGAGATTTCTGCCACTTCCCCAGATTCACGGAGACATGAACCCACTATCGAGCATAAATACTCCCTCTTGGAGTTACAAGCATCTACTTGGCCAGAGCATCTACTAGTAACGGAGAGCATGCAAGATCATAAACAACACATAGACATAACTTTGATAATCAACATAACAAGTATTCTCTATTCATCGGATCCCAACAAACGCAACATATAGAATTACAGATAGATGATCTTGATCATGTTAGGCAGCTCACAAGATCCGACAATTAAGCACAATGGGGAGAAGACAACCATCTAGCTACTGCTATGGACCCATAGTCCAGGGGTAGACTACTCACTCATCACTCCGGAGGCGACCATGGCGGCGTAGAGTCCTCCGGGAGATGATTCCCCTCTCCAGCAGGGTGCCGGAGGCGATCTCCTGAATCCCCCGAGATGGGATTGGCGGCGGCGGCGTCTCAGTAAGGTTTTCCGTATCGTGGCTCTCGATGCGGGGGTTTCGCGCCGGAGGCTTTAAGTAGGCGGAAGGGCAGGTCAGGAGGCGGCACGAGGGGCCCACACCATAGGGCCGCGCGGCCAGGGCAGGGGCCGCGCCGCCCTAGGGTTTGGCTGCCTCGTGGCCCCACTTCGTCTCCTCTTCGGTCTTCTGGAAGCTTCGTGGCAAAATAGGACCCTGGGCGTTGATTTCGTCCAATTCCGAGAATATTTCGTTACTAGGATTTCTGAAACCAAAAATAGCAGAAAACAAAGAATCGGCACTTCGGAATGTTGTTAATAGGTTAGTTCCAGAAAATGCACGAATATGACATAAAGTGTGCATAAATCATGTAGATATCATCAATAATGTGGCATGGAACATAAGAAATTATCGATACGTCGGAGACGTATCAACATCCCCAAGCTTAGTTCTGCTCGTCCCGAGCAGGTAAAACGATAACAAAGATAATTTCTGGAGTGACATGCCATCATAACCTTGATCATACTATTTGTAAAGCATATGTAGTGAATGCAGCGATCAAAACAATGTATATGACATGAGTAAACAAGTGAATCATATAGCAAAGACTTTTCATGAATAGTACTTCAAGACAAGCATCAATAAGTCTTGCATAAGAGTTAACTCATAAAGCAATAAATCAAAGTAAAAGCATTGAAGCAACACAAAGGAAGATTAAGTTTCAGCGGTTGCTTTCAACTTGTAACATGTATATCTCATGGATATTGTCAACATAGAGTAATATAATAAGTGCAATATGCAAGTATGTAGGAATCAATGCACAGTTCACACAAGTGTTTGCTTCTTGAGGTGGAGAGAAATAGGTGAACTGACTCAACAATAAAAGTAAAAGAATGGTCCTCCATAGAGGAAAAGCATCGATTGCTGTATTTGTGCTAGAGCTTTTATTTTGAAAACATGAAACAATTATGTCAACGGTAGTAATAAAGCATATGTATCATGTAAATTATATCTTACAAGTTGCAAGCCTCATGCATAGTATACTAATAGTGCCCGCACCTTGTCCTAATTAGCTTGGACTACCGGATCATCGCAATGCACATGTTTTAACCAAGTGTCACAAAGGGGTACCTCTATGCCGCTTTGTACAAAGGTCTAAGGAGAAAGCTCGCATTGGATTTCTCGCTATTGATTATTCTCAACTTAGACATCCATACCGGGACAACATAGACAACAGATAATGGACTCCTCTTTTATGCATAAGCATGTGGCAACAATTAATAATTTTCTCATATGAGATTGAGGATATATGTCCAAAACTGAAACTTCCACCATGGATCATGGCTTTAGTTAGCGGCCCAATGTTCTTCTCTAACAATATGCATGCTTAACCATAAGGTGGTAGATCTCCCTTACTTCAGACAAGACGGACATGCATAGCAACTCACATGAAATTCAACAAAGAGTAGTTGATGGCGTCCCCAGTGAACATGGTTATCGCACAACAAGCAACTTAATAAGAGATAAAGTGCATAAGTACATATTCAATACCACAATAGTTTTTAAGCTATTTGTCCCATGAGCTATATATTGCAAAGGTGAATGATGGAATTTTAAAGGTAGCACTCAAGCAATTTACTTTGGAATGGCGGAGAAATACCATGTAGTAGGTAGGTATGGTGGACACAAATGGCATAGTGGTTGGCTCAAGTATTTTGAATGCATGAGAAGTAATCCCTCTCGATACAAGGTTTAGGCTAGCAAGGTTATTTGAAACAAACACAAGGATGAACCGGTGCAGCAAAACTCACATAAAAGACACATTGTAAACATTATAAGACTCTACACCATCTTCCTTGTTGTTCAAACTCAATACTAGAAATTATCTAGACCTTAGAGAGACCAAATATGCAAACCAAATTTTAGCATGCTCTATGTATTTCTTCATTAATGGGTGCAAAGCATATGATGCAAGAGCTTAAACATGAGCACAACAATTGCCAAGTATCACATTATCCAAGACATTATAGCAATTTACTACATGTATCATTTTCCAATTCCAACCATATAACAATTTAACGAAGAAGAAACTTCGCCATGAATACTATGAGTAGAGCCTAAGGACATACTTGTCCATATGCTACAGCGGAGCGTGTCTCTCTCCCACAAAGTAAATGCTAGGATCCATTTTATTCAAACAAAAACAAAAACAAACCGACGCTCCAAGAAAAGCACATAAGATGTGATGGAATAAAAATATAGTTTCAGGGGAGGAACCTGATAATGTTGTCGATGAAGAAGGGGATGCCTTGGGCATCCCCAAGCTTAGACGCTTGAGTCTTCTTAGAATATGCAGGGGTGAACCACCGGGGCATCCCCAAGCTTAGAGCTTTCACTCTCCTTGATCATATTGTATCATCTCCCTCTCTTGATCCTTGAAAACTTCCTCCACACCAAACTTAGAACAACTCATTAGAGGGTTAGTGGACAATAAAAATTAACATGTTCAGAGGTGACATAATCATTCTTAACACTTCTGGACATTGCATAAAGCTACTGGACATTCATGGATCAAAGAAATTCATCCAACATAGCAAAAGAGGCAATGCGAAATAAAAGGCAGAATCTGTCAAAACAGAACAGTTCGTATTGACGAATTTTATTGAGGCACCAGACTTGCTAATGAAAATGCTCAAATTGAATGAAAGTTGCGTACATATCTGAGGATCACTCACGTAAATTGGCATAATTTTCTGAGTTACCTACAGAGAAAACAGCCCAGATTCGTGACAGCAAAGAAATCTGTTTCTGCGCAGTAATCCAAATCTAGTATGAACTTTACTATCAACGACTTTACTTGGCACAACAAAACACTAAACTAAGATAAGGAGAGGTTGCTACAGTAGTAAACAACTTCCAAGACACAAAATAAAAACAAAGTACTGTAGTAAAAACCATGGGTTGTCTCCCATAAGCGCTTTTCTTTAACGCCTTTCAGCTAGGCGCAGAAAGTGTGTATCAAGTATTATCGGAGGGTGGTGCATCATCCTTACCTTGGGCTTTACCCTTACCTTTCTTGTTGTTTTTCTTTCTCTTTGATTTAGGAAATGTATGATTCCCCCCCGGTATAGAGGTGAAATCCAGGATGCCTTCTCCCACATCTATGACTGCTCCCAATAGTTTTAGCAGGGATCTTCCGAGTGTGATTTTTCCTGTCCCTACACATTCAATAACAAGATAATCAATGGATATTGTTCTTCCAAGAATGGTTGTATGCACACCTGCGGCTATTCCCTTAGGAATTATAACAGAGTTATCAATGAGAGTTATTTCTTCTCCTCCTTCATCAACTCCCCAAAGTTTCAAAGATTTATAAATGCTCTCAGGTATAAGGCAAAATTCAGACATAATATCACAGTTGGCACGAAGAGTTTGATCACCGATAACAATTTTAACAGTAGGATCCCATAATGAAGGTTTAGAGTTCACTAAAACTTGTTCAAGACGATTACGAACATGGTGATAGTTGTCATCCAAGCGAGATGTACTTATCTCGAGATTGTTTAATCTATTATAAATGCTAATAAGGGCTGAATCAAAGTTATTAGCTGAATCATGTGATGCAACCAACTTCTTTATGGCATTAAAAGCTTGATCCCCATTGCAATGAAGGAAATCTCCTCCCACTAAAGCATCCAAAGCATATCTATAACGAATCATAAGACCAAAATAAAAATTACTAAGGAGCAAACTTAGAGTCATTTGAGGCTCAGTTTTACGATAAGAAGTAAAAATTCTAGACCAAGCATCCTTAAAACTCTCCTCATCCCCTTGTTTAAAAGTGAAGACTAATTCTTCAGGCGAAGAAGTAACAGGTTCAGAGCTAGACATGGTAACAAAAGTAACTAATTTTTTTTTTGTATTTTTAATATAGAGTGCAAGACAGTAAATAAAGCAAACTAGATAAAGTAAATACAAGTAGCTAATTTTTTTGTGCTTTTGATATAGCAAACAAGATAACAAATAAAGTAAAACTAGCAACTAATTTTTTTGTATTTTGATTTAGTGCAGCAAACAAAGTAGTAAATAAAACTAAGCAAGACAAAAACAAAGTAAAGAGATTGGGAAGTGGAGACTCCCCTTGCAGCGTGTCTTGATCTCCCCGGCAACGGCTCCAGAAAAAGAGCTTGATACGCGTACAGCACGCGTCCGTTGGGAACCCCAAGAGGAAGGTGTGATGCGTACAGCGGCAAGTTTTCCCTCAGTATGAAACCAAGGTTTATCGAACCAGTAGGAGCCAAGAAGCACGTTGAAGGTTGATGGCGGCGGGATGTAGTGCGGCGCAACACCAGAGATTCCGGCGCCAACATGGAACCTGCACAACACAACCAAAGTACTTTGCCCCAACGAAACAGTGAGGTTGTCAATCTCACCAGCTTGCTGTAACAAAGGATTAGATGTATAGTGTGGATGATGATTGTTTGCAGAAAACAGTAGAACAAAGATGTGCAAGAGATTGTATTTCAGTATAGAGAATTGGACCGGGGTCCACAGTTCACTAGAGGTGTCTCTCCCATAAGATAAACAGCATGTTGGGTGAACAAATTACAGTTGGGCAATTGACAAATAAAGAGGGCATGACCATGCACATACATATTATGATGAGTATTGTGAGATTTAATTGGGCATTACGACAAAGTACATAGACCGCTATCCAAAGCATGCATCTATGCCTAAAAAGTCCACCTTCGAGGTTATCATCCGAACCCCTCCAGTATTAAGTTGCTAACAACAGACAATTGCATTAAGTATTGCGCGTAATGTAATCAGTAACTACGTCCTCGAACATAGTACCAATGTTTTATCCCTAGTGGCAACAGCACATCCATAATCTTAGAGATTTCTGTCACTTCCCCAGATTCACGGAGACATGAACCCACTATCGAGCATAAATACTCCCTCTTGGAGTTACAAGCATCTACTTGGCCAGAGCATCTACTAGTAACGGAGAGCATGCAAGATCATAAACAACATATAGACATAACTTTGATAATCAACATAACAAGTATTCTCTATTCATCGGATCCCAACAAACGCAACATATAGAATTACAGATAGATGATCTTGATCATGTTAGGCAGCTCACAAGATCCGACAATTAAGCACAATGGGGAGAAGACAACCATCTAGCTACTGCTATGGACCCATAGTCCAGGGGTAGACTACTCACTCATCACTCCGGAGGCGACCATGGCGGCGTAGAGTCCTCCGGGAGATGAATCCCCTCTCCAGCAGGGTGCCGGAGGCGATCTCCTGAATCCCCCGAGATGGGATTGGCGGCGGCGGCGTCTCAGTAAGGTTTTCTGTATCGTGGCTCTCGGTACTGGGGGTTTCGCGACGGAGGCTTTAAGTAGGCGGAAGGGCAGGTCAGGAGGCGGCACGAGGGGCCCACACCATAGGGCCGCGCGGCCAGGGCAGGGGCCACGCCGCCCTAGGGTTTGGCTGCCTCGTGGCCCCACTTCGTCTCCTCTTCGGTCTTCTGGAAGCTTCGTGGAAAAATAGGACCCTGGGCGTTGATTTCGTCCAATTCCGAGAATATTTCGTTACTAGGATTTCTGAAACCAAAAATAGCAGAAAACAGCAACTGGCACTTCGGCATCTTGTTAATAGGTTAGTTCCAGAAAATGCACGAATATGACATAAAGTGTGCATAAATCATGTAGATATCATCAATAATGTGGCATGGAACATAAGAAATTATCGATACGTCGGAGACGTATCAAGCAGCAGCATCATCAGAACTAACACCAGAAAATTGCTCTCGCATAACAAGATTTAGTAAAGCAGGTTTAATTTCAAAGAATTCTGCTGTAGTAGCAGGTGGAGCAATAGGTGTGCATAAGAAATCATTATTATTTGTGGTTGTGAAGTCACACAACTTAGTATTTTCAGGAGTACCCATTTTAGCAGTAGTAAATAAAGCAAACTAGATAAAGTAAATGCAAGTAACTAATTTTTTTGTGTTTTTGATATAGCAAACAAGATAGCAAATAAAGTAAAACTAGCAACTAATTTTTTTGTATTTTGATTTAGTGCAGCAAACAAAGTAGTAAATAAAACTAAGCAAGACAAAAAAACAAAGTAAAGAGATTGGGATGTGGAGACTCCCCTTGCAGCGTGTCTTGATCTCCCCGGCAACGGCGCCAGAAAAAGTGCTTGATACGCGTACATCACGCGTCCGTTGGGAACCCCAAGAGGAAGATGTGATGCGTACAGCGGCAAGTTTTCCCTCAGTATGAAACCAAGGTTTATCGAACCAGTAGGAGCCAAGAAGCACGTTGAAGGTTGATGGCGGCGAGATGTAGTGCGGCGCAACACCAGGGATTCCGGCGCCAACGTGGAACCTACACAACACAAACCAAGTACTTTGCCCCAACGAAACAGCGAGGTTGTCAATCTCACCGGCTTGCTGTAACAAAGGATTAGATGTATAGTGTGGATGATGATTGTTTGCAGAAAATAGTAGAACAGTATTGCAGTAGATTGTATTTCAGTAAAGAGAATTGGACCGGGGTCCACAGTTCACTAGAGGTGTCTCTCCCATAAGATAAACAGCATGTTGGGTGAACAAATTACAGTTGGGCAATTGACAAATAAAGAGGGCATGACCATGCACATACATATTATGATGAGTATTGTGAGATTTAATTGGGCATTACGACAAAGTACATAGACCGCTATCCAGCATGCATCTATGCCTAAAAAGTCCACCTTCAGGTTATCATCCGAACCCCCTCCAGTATTAAGTTGCTAACAACAGACAATTGCATTAAGTATTGCGCGTAATGTAATCAGTAACTACATCCTCGAACATAGCACCAATGTTTTATCCCTAGTGGCAACAACACATCCATAATCTTAGAGATTTCAGTCACTTCCCCAGATTCACGGAGACATGAACCCACTATCGAGCATAAATACTCCCTCTTGGAGTTACAAGCATCTACTTGGCCAGAGCATCTACTAGTAACGGAGAGCATGCAAGATCATAAACAACACATAGATATAAATTGATAATCAACATAACATAGTATTCTCTATTCATCGGATCCCAACAAACACAACATATAGAATTACAGATAGATGATCTTGATCATGTTCGGCAGCTCACAAGACCCGACAATTAAGCACAATGAGGAGAAGACAACCATCTAGCTACTGCTATGGACCCATAGTCCAGGGGTAGACTACTCACACATCACTCCGGAGGCGACCATGGCGGCGTAGAGTCCTCCGGGAGATGATTCCCCTCTCCGGCAGGGTGCCGAAGGCGATCTCCTGAATCCCCCGAGATGGGATTGGCGGCGGCGGCGTCTCTGGAAGGTTTTCCGTATCGTGGCTCTCGATCGGGGGTTTCGCGACGAAGGCTATTTGTAGGCGGAAGGGCAGGTCAAGGGGCGTCACGAGGGGCCCACACCATAGGTCGGCGCGGCCAGGGCTTGGGCCGCGCCGCCCTGTGGTTTGGCCACCTCGTGGCCCCACTTCGTCTCCTCTTCGGTCTTCTGGAAGCTTCGTGGCAAAATAGGACCCTGGGCGTTGATTTCGTCCAATTCCGAGAATATTTCCTTACTAGGATTTCTGAAACCAAAAACAGCAGAAAACAGCAACTGGCACTTCGGCATCTTTTTAATAGGTTAGTTCCAGAAAATGCACGAATATGACATAAAGTCTGCATAAAACATGTAGATATTATCAATAATGTGGCATGGAACATAAGAAATTATCGATACGTCGGAGACGTATCAGCTATTACAAAGAAAGTAAACTCAGGTATAGATATTACCGAAGCATGCAAAGACAAAGATTTATTAATGTGTTCCCTCACATGAAGTGAGATACGTCACGTTGGAGAGATGCGGACTAGAACCACAAAGTGCAAGGCCTTTCTCTTATGGCTAGCTTTTCCTCCACTGTAGAGATAATAAGCTCCACAACCACTTCATAAGCTCCACGAAAGAGAAGCCCAGGCCTCTTCACAATCTTCCACGAAGAGGTCACCGGAGCACCAGCCGTCAAACCAACTAGGATGCACCCTCTTAGAGTAACAAGCTCACGGTCTCTCACCCAAAAAACTGCAATGGAGAGCTCGACACTATGCAAGGATGCAAAGCAAGAATGCCTAAGGTATTCAAATCATTCACACTCAAATCTCACGAAAGCAATAAGTGCTAGGCAGGAATTAGAAAGGAGGAACAATTAAGGAAATCAATAAACGACTCCAAGATCTAGATTCAAAGAGTTCTTCTCACTTAGAGGAGAAATTTATTGGTGGATATTGTATATCTAGATCTCCTCTTCCAAATCCCTAAAGAAGATGCAATAATCATATGAGGGGAGGGAGAGGAATCAAGCTTCTGAAGTTCAATATTGGAGTATACGAGAGAGAGAGAGAGAGAGAGAGAGAGAGAGAGAGAGAGGGGGAGGGAGGGAGCAAATGGAATGGTTGACCATACCTCCTCAAGGAGGAAGAAGGGCTATTTATAATCTAAGGGAGAAAACTAGTTCCTTGGGGAGTTCCTGCGACCCAAACCGACTGTAAAATCGGTGGCTCTGATCCTCCATCGACTTGGTCCAACACACAATCCAGCACACCAGATTCGAGTGGTTTAGCAGTTTGGGCTTGTCTGAGACTGTCGCGTCGATTTCCTTGCTGTTTCCAAACCGGCGGGCCGAAACTATTTTGGTTTTTCCATATTCGGCACATACCACAACAAACTGGCGGCGTCAAACAGTTTCGGAGAAGAAACCGACACCGTTGGTTTCTGCGCTGATTTCGTCAGAACTTTCTCAAACTGTAGTTTTCTCGAAAGAACTAGACTCTCACAATGTTCCCGAACTCCAGTTGAGTTGAAACCAATTTTGTTGGAAATATTAAGAAGCATCACAGGACATTTTTACATGATTTTAGATAGGAAGACTCCCTACATCAAGAACCGGTAAAGATTTTTAAAATCAAAAACGCAAAAGAAGATGCATGTGAATTCTGTTTTTTATGAACTTGGTCTTGTTGAAAAGTTAGCAACAAGATCAAGAACCTCACATAGAGAAACACCAATAAGAAACAATAATATAGGGATGCAAAGAATGCAAAGGATTGAGCTCCCTAAGATGGTGTGATCAAGTTACCCAACCGAATTCCCCTCTTGATAGTGCAGCTATCTATCTTATAACCCGGTCTCCCAACCGAAATTTAACTGTTCATGCACCTACCAAAATCAACCCAAAGTTTATCTTCTCCCTATTTGATGGGCATATAAAGGGCCCGTTTGGTCGCCTGGGCCGATTCTGTACACCACTAGCAGAGTGAGATAGGAGTGTTTGCTCGTTGCAAATGGGTCAGAAGCCATAAAAGGCGTGTCGTTTGGTTGCCGGTGTGGCGTTTTCTGCACCAGAGAAGGGAGCCAGCCTCCATTGCTTGGGTGCATGCACAAATGTCTTTCTGCCCTGGTCGTGCAGTGCACCTTGTTTGGTTGCAGACATGAGCGTGTTGTGGTAACCCCTTCCCTTAGAGTGGTGAGGTTACCTAGTACTGCTAACTGAATAACAACACATTCAGCTAGAATCAGTTCATCAAAAGTTATTGGTAATACACGACAAGTACTTACCCTACTGGACTCTCACAATGTTCCTGAACTCCAATTGAGATGAAACCAATTTTGGTGGAAATATTAGGAATCATCACAGGACATTTTTACATGATTTTAGATAGGAAGCCTCCCTACGTCAAGAACCGGTAAAGATGTTTAAACTCAAAAATGCAAAAGAATATGCATGTGAATTCTGTTTTCGATGAACTTGGGCTTGTTGAAAAATTAGCACCAAGATCAAGAAACTCACGTAGAGAAACACCAATAAGAAACAATAATATAGGGATGCAAAGAATGCAAAGGATTGAGCTCCCTAAGACAGTGTGATCAAGTTACCCAACCAAAATCCCCTCTTGATAGTGCGGCTATCTATCTTATAACCTGGTCTCCCAACAACCACCTTGATACCGGTTAAAGTAAAACATAGCAAGGACATACTTTTGACTTGTGCATCCCGCTTGACCTTGATGATGATGTTTCATGCTTCATTGAAGATGGAATGCACCACTTTATCATTGTTGCTTCCTCAAGACTCGCAATTTGCTCCCCCATACACCAAATGGATGGCATGCTTCAAGCATTATCAAAATGGACATCTTCACATGTACATT